>NC_053428.1:46611916-46746916 GCF_007990345.1 Gossypium hirsutum
ATATAAAATTCGAAATTTGATGGATTTCACCTTTAAAATTTAAACCAATTTGAAATAGAATTTAAGTTGTTGGAGCATGTTTAATTAAATTTGATTATGCTCAATTATCTAATGATTTGATTTAACCTGCAAACCTAAGCAATTTAGGAGCTTGATTAAGTCACCTTGCGAGGACAGATATCTTTATGATTTTATTCCTATGAAGGTTAGAAAGTTCAAACTTGGAACTTAATTTCAAATTCAATTCAGAAATTTCAATGCATCTTTTTCATATTTGACTAGTTATAATAAATTTGATGGCACGAATAAATTCATATTATTTATCTAATTAATTAATTTAAATAAATTTAGGAAGAATTTGTATATTTACATAAGGTGGTATTCGAATTTGAGACCTCAAAATTAAAATAGTATTGTCAACGGAAAAACTATTTTTTGCTGGAACTGATAAGTGTTAATATCGATTTGTTTTGGTGTATTATTTTAAATTTATCGATGGCTTTAAAATAATATTTTATATATATAATATTTACAAATATTAAATAAATGACATTAAATAACTTTCATATATAACATATACAGCAATTATATAAAATATTCATAAATAAGGTCCACAAATAAAAACCCATCATTTAATAAATTCAAAATAAACAAAAAATCTAAAACATTAAACAACAATATTATCTACAACAAAACCATATTATACTAAACATATGAAATGGAATTTTCATTAAAAAATACATATCAAATGTTTCGAAATTAAAATAAAAGTTGCCGATTGAGTCCTAGATAAGTTGGCATCGGCATTGTTGTCAGTACATAAAGACGTGGGTTCAAGCGCGTTGAAATGCATTATCATCTTATTTAAAGGTTGGAAGGGGTTACGGGTAGGGGTGAGTATTCGGTCGAGTCGAGTCGAATCGAGTCAAAATATTTTGAGCTAGTCGAGTTCACGAATCCTATTTTAACAACAGAACTCAATTTGAATTTTTTTCGAATCGGATCAAATCGAGTCAAAAAAGTTCAAGTCAAGTCGAGTCGAGTCGAGTTAACGAATCCTATTATTTATACTCAATGTTGCGTTTACATGAACCGATTATTTAACTAGTAAACGAAGTACACAATTATTTAACTACATAAACAATATAATGGTTTTGCCTTTTAACTTAATGAGTAAACATTTATCAAAATAACATAGTTTTGTCTTTTAACTGGTTTTGACTTTTAACTTTAAAAAAGGTAAACATTTATCAAAACAGCGTAGTTTTATCTTTTCTTATTCGGATTTTCGGATAACTCGAATTGTGTAATTCATATTTGAGTTAAACCGAAAAACTTAATTTTTTATTTGAGTTGATCCAAATAACTTGATTAACTCAAATAACTCGAACTATTTAATTCAAAATTTGAAAAATTTATCGAGTTTTTCAAGTCGAATTGGATTTTGCTCACCCCTAGTTATGGGTAATTCTAGACATTATATATATAAAAAAAATTAAGAATGATGCTACACTCATATGAAAATAAATAAATAAAAAAAATAAAAAACGGTTGAGTGAATTCTTTAATTTTTACATTTTAAATTAAGAAAATGTAACTTAAAAGTTATATCCATTATAATTAACTTCAAGCTTTAAAATTTTATTATTTATTATCATAAATTAATAGTAAAAAATTTAAAATTTTTCATTGATGTGATTAGTCAATCAAGTAGTAATTTAATTAGAGAAATTATGAAAATATTTTCTTATAATTAAAATAAATTATATCATTTTAGTTCATTTTAGTTCATTTTAGTCTTTTTATTTTAGGAAAAAGTAATAAATATATAGTAAGATTTGAATTTGCACCAATTAGATAGAAAAATGTTATGTTTATCATTCAACTAAAACTTTATTTTAATATTTTTTTATATATTCTTATTTTAATATGCACAATTTATTATCCACATCAATTGTATATCTATCTATCTTATTATTTATTGTTAGGAGTAAGCAAATGAATGAAGATAAAAGTAGAGAACTAATGAATACAAAGAAAACAGTTGGCTAAATATTTCTTATTATTATTTCTCAACTTGAATGAGTCTGTACCGAAAGGATACTTATATACATGAAAAGTTGATAACTAATACTAACCACGCTAACAGCATACCGGAATGTAACTAACTATAACAACCTAACTTATCTCATATATATTAACATTCACCCAGCTTCTTGATGGGTAAAACTCGAAGCAAATTTCGAAACCTAGCAAACAAAGAAACAGACAATGGTTTCGTAAAGAAGTCAACAACTTGGTCTCAAGCTGAAACTTTACCAACAGCAATTGCACCTTGAGCAACTTTCTAATGAACAAAAAGCAGATCAAGTTTAACATGTTTGAACTTGGAGTGTAAAACCGGATTTGCAGCAACTGCCACGGCACCAGAATTATCATACCAAATATTAGGCAGATCAGCACATGATATTTGAAGCTCCATCAACAGAGACATTAACTACGTGACATCACTAGTGGCAGCAGCCAAACTTCTATATTCAACCTCAACTATTGACCGAGAAACAATCTGTTGCTTTTTTGAAAACCAAGAAACAGGCGTATGGCCAAAATAGACGCAATATCTAGTCGTAGAACGATGATCATCAAAATCCAATCCCCAGTTGGCATCAGCATAACCAGCGAGAGATAGTCGATCGAATGGCTGAAAAATTAATCCATGATCTATGGTCCCACACAAATACCGTAAAATTTGTTTCAGGGCCACAAAATGTACTGTAGTGGGTGCATGCATGAACTGACATACACGATTTACAGCATAAGCAATATCTAGTCGAGGTAGAACTACATACTGAAGTGTACCAGCAAGACTCCGATATTCTGTAGGATCAGCAAGACGATCTCCCACATCTTTAGACAAAGCTGACGAACTGATCATTGGTGTGTGAACACTTTTCACATTATTCAAATTGGTTCTATCAAGTAACTCCCTGATGTACTTCCGCTGGCATAAATGCAGACTTCCAGAAGGCGATCAAGTAACTTCAATACCTAAGAAGTAATGCAGGTCCCCTATATCCTTAATTGAAAATTCTTTGTCTAGTAACTGAATAAAACTAGTTATACTAGAAGCCATACTCCTTGTAATAATAATGTTGTCCACATGGACTAGAACATAGAGAACAGACTCAGTTGTAATACGAATAAATAGAGACGCATTAGACTTGGATACGAGAAATCCGGTAGAGGCCAAAAACTTCTTCAATTTATCAAACCAAGCACGAGGAGCTCGACATACCAATTTTTCGCCATTTGGACCGAATTGAACATATCCTGGAGGTTTTTGCATGTATACCACGTTGGTGAGATCACTATTCAAGAAGGCATTGTTGACATTGACCTGACGTATCTGCCAACCACGAGAGACAGAAACAGAAAGAATGGTCCGAATAGTAGCAGGCTTGACCACAGGACTGAATGTTTTCTTGAAATCACATCCAGGAACCTGTGAACATCCTTTTGCAACCAACCGAGCCTTACCCCAAGCAATAGTCCCATCAGGATTTTTTTTTTATTTTAAAAAGCCACTTACATCCTATTGCCTTACGGCCAGAAGGCAGAGGAACAAGTTCCCAGGTGGAATTGTTTATGAGAGCATCATACTCTACTTGAACAGCTGGTCTCCATGTAGAATCAGCAAGAGTTTCCTTAACCATGCATGGTTCATAAGCAACAGCTTCAATAGAGAGAGCCTTGGGTTTAAAAATTCCAGCCTTGGATCGAGTAACCATATTATGAGTATTCTTTATTGAAACAAATGGTGACGGCTCAGTAACTAAGATTGGAGTAGTCGAATAACACCTAGTTGTGGATGAAGCAGTCCCTAGTTCAGCCACTGAGTCTGCTGGTATAGGACTATATTAAGGAGCAGACTGAAGAGTAGGTACTTGAACGCTAGTGGGGCTCTCGACGGTGGCAGAAGGGTGAGACACAGTAGGATAAACAAGAGGAACATATGTCGGAGCACACACACTATTGTTCGTACGATCCACGGTAGATGATGAAAATAAGAAGCATCATTCATCAAATACAACATGACGAGAAATAATGACTTTTTCGTCTGATGTAAGACAATGGTAACCTTTATGTTGTGAATTATACCCCAAAAACGTACACGGTTGAGACTAAAACCCTAACTTATGACTCGCAAATGGTTAAAGATACGGAAAATAACAACAATCGAACACTCGTAAGTGATCATAAGTAGGTTCATTACCATAGAACACTTGATAGGGAGACTAAAATTTTAGAATAGGGGTAGGTAGACGGTTGATGAGATGAACCACACTACAAAAAGCATAACCCCAGTAAGTCATGGGAAATTGGCATGTGCGAGAAGAGTGAAACCAGCCTTAACAATATGACGATGTTTTCACTCAGCAACTCTATTTTGCTCAGAAGTATGAGGTCAAGACAAACGATGTAGAATCCTAATATTAGCCAGAACAGATGTAACAGCACGATACTCTCTTCCCCAATCACTTTGAAAACTCTTGATGTCCTTCCCAAACTGAGTCTTGACCATCTTTTGAAACTGAATGAAACAGTCGACTGCCTGAGACTTGCACTGAATTAGATATACCCAAATAAATCGACTACGCATGTCAATGAACAAAACATAATAAAGATGAACACCACATGCAACTGGAGTCAGTCCCCACAAATCAGAGGCAACCAAATAAAAAATGTCATTATCTTCAGTAGAAGAGTGTGAAAAGGGTAGCTTATGAGATTTGCCTTTTTGACATGAAATACAAACATTATCAAGAAAAAATTTATTAAAAACAATTTTACACTTATCAAGAACATTTTTAACAACTAAGGCAGACAGATGACCAAGCCGTTGATGCCACAGGGCAAAACCATCATCACCAGTATTATGAGCATGAAGACTAGTGTTAAGTGCGGAGGGAGCAGCAACAAAGTGATCAGGCGAGACCGGGGAAAAATAATAAAGACCATCACGTGTGTGGCCCTACAGTAAGATTTCCCGAGTCTGGATGTCCTTCACAACAGAATAAGTTGGATGAAATTCAAAGAAGATATTATTGTCATGTGCAAACTGAGAAACAGATATCAAATTCTTCTGTATACTTGAAACACACAAAATATTAGACAAGTGAAGAATCTTACTCCTCGTAGGTAAAGTAGAGTTCCCAACACACAATATTTTTGTAGGGGTCCCATTGCCCATAAGAAGAGAATAGTTACCTGAGTATGACGTGGTCTCATGCAAAGTAGTGACTTCCCGACAGACATGATGTGTGGCCCCAGAATCAGGACGCCACGAGGAGTTCCCTATAGGCACAGGGGAGTCTTCAAACTCAAAATAAGACCCATACTAAGTTTTATTGACATTTGACCCAGAGGTGTTCAAATAATCGGAGGCATTGAAATCAGGAATGCATGGTAACCCGACACATGGTAAGGCATTAACATCGTAAACACGAGCCCTCGATTTGGTCCACCATGGTACACTGGTTCCTATTATTTTGAGTAAAAAAATAACGATCAGTCTCAAGCCCAACTACATTAGCCATAGGCCCAATGTGCTGGCCCACAATAAGAGTTGAAGGACTAGGCATGATGTACGGCCCATAACCATGGCCATGAGTAGATGGCCCACTAGACGGTTTATATGCACCAATGTTCGGCCCAAAAGGCTGGCCCGGTGCATACTGCAAATCACGCTGAAAGGATCCACCCACTTCACACGGCACTTGGGCACCTAAGTGATGGACAACACATACACTATGTGGGCCCATATCATCATGGGCTATCCCATCTTTTTTACCATAAGTCATATTTGATAAAATGGAAAACCTAGGCATCTTAGCAGCAGCAAATGTATTTGAAATATGAGATAGCTGCCCTCTCCACGCAGCACCAGAGGAGACATCAGCCGAAGCCATTACACATCATCCACCATTAAAGCTTTCGTTGCGCAAATTGGAGCCCGCATGACCAGACACCACCGGAGTCGAAGCTGAGAGACCACCATAGTCCCGATCAAATCGATAGTAGCATTTTTGTGCCGTGTGTCCAAATCGACCACAGATTTGACACTGGAGACGAGTGTGAAACCCACGTCTACGCCTCGGAGAAGCAAAGGAACAACCGCCTTGCACTTAGTCAGTCACCAACGGCGTTGGTGCGAATGCAACAAGATTGGCATGAAATGGTATCTCTGTCGCTGCACGAGACTGCCTACTCTCAAACTCCAAGAGGATGTCAACTAGGCATTGGAACAGTAGCGGTTCAGAAGAAAACGACGCAAGAGTTATTACTCCGTCAAAATCCGACGATAGTCCGGTGAGTACGATCTCAACCTTCTCGATTTCTAAAATCTGAGATTCGGCCGCATCAATCATGGCACACGTGTTCTGAATCTTAGCGGTATAGTCATTGATTAGCATTGCACCCTTCTTGATCGAGTAAAGTTCATGATAGATTCGAGAGCATTTGACGCCCGAAATAGTAGCAAAAAGACGAGTCGCGATGATCCAAACGTCATTGGTCGTCTTTGCATTTGTGAAACTAGGCAAAACAGATGAGCAAATAGTGGAAAGAAGCCAAGAGGTGAGCAACTTATCCTGTTGGTCATAAGCCGAGGCTTCCTAATTCTCAACCAAAGCACCGTCCGACGACTACACAAACCTCGGTGGAGCAGACAATGTACTATATAGAAATCCAGTCAACTTGTAACCATCTATAGGAGTTTGTTGCTAGGTATTTGAACAAATAGGATCATTCGGTTCCTATAGAACCTATCACTAAAATACCCCTAGAGGGAGATAGGCCTAAGCGAAGCGAAAAGGGTTTTCCACGAGACGGGAAATGAAAACTATTAGCCCCACACGAAGTTTTGAATAAGTGATTGTCTGATAATGAGCAAGGAATATCCGCCTTTCTGCTAAACAGGATGTATTGAACTCATAATTCATTAGATACTTTTTATGAATGTCAACTAAGTATCGTAAGTAAATTGGTCCCGGTTGTTCAATCATTTGATAACCAGAGTCATTCTTTGATAAATGATCACTATGAGTCAGACTCAATAGAATTTGATCAATCCTAGATAAATAGATCCATTTATCCTCGTTTGGCACTTCACTTCATTCAAATAATGGGTTCTTTCTTTGAATTTGTTGTGATACAATAAGTTTTTTTTATTGTAATTATATTGAAACAAAAAAAATGGATAACAATGGAATGAATAAGACAGGAGGCGGTCCGCAAATTTTCACTATGTTGTCTCCACTGCACGAAATTGCTTTTATTGAGTTTGACAGTGTCGTGGCGTGGAAACGATTGTACTAGCTGATTGTTGATGAATATCGAGAAGCAAGGAGGAGCTGTAGTAGAGTTGATGGAAGCAAATGTGGGCATGAAAACTCAAGAGTACAGGTCTCCAAGGATTAGGCGACTGATACCATGTTAGGAGTAAGCAAATGAATGAAGATAACGGTAGAGAACTAATGAATACAAAGAAAACAGTTGGCTGAATATTTCTTATTATTATTTCTCAACTTGAATGAATCTGTACCGAAAGGATACTTATATACATGAGAAGTTGATAACTAATGCTAACCACTAGAGCTAACAGCATAGGAGAATGTAACTGACTATAACAACCTGGCTTATTTCATATATATTAACATTTATCATATATTATTTTTAAACACATATGTTATCTAAATATATAATTTTTACACATATGCATTTACTAGAATTTGTTTAACCAGAATTGGAAATAGAAAAGGACTTGATCCCCTAGAAGGGGTTAGAAAGTTGAAAACATGGAAGTCGAAGGACAGACAAACCCTTCAAAGAAGGTGGTAAACTTGAACCAAGTTGGACATTACACACTTCTCAATTATATGGAATTTTTATGACTATATTTATGTTTAAATTACTGAATGAATTTCGAAAAAATCGATAGGCATTTAGTCTGATTAAATAACGTTTTTATATTATTATTATGAAAAGTGAAATAAAAAAACGTCTCCTACTGAAAATCGTGAACTTAGTTTTTTTTTTTACGTTAAATGTTAATATTTTTATATTTGAGTATTGAATTTAATTTTTATTTTATTCAGATTTGTATTTTTTATTTTATGTAGATTTAAGTTTTTTTTTATTTTAAATTTATATTTTTGATATATTAGTTTTTTTGGTTAGATGACAAGATAATTTAATTTCGTTCTTGAGTTCTAAGTTTGATTCCTCTTATAAACATTTTAATATGTATTTTTTATTTCATGTTATTTCAAGCTTTTTATTTTTAATTAATAACTCTTTTATTTGTAAATAAAATAATAAATATGTAATTATTTTAAAAAAAATCAACTAATTCTTTAGATATATTTTTCTTTATATATAATATTTATATATCAAATATTTATTTTCTTCACCTATATTGTGGGGTATAGTGATTTCTAAGATTATAAAATCAAATAATTATTTCAAATATCATTATTATTTCAAATACACATACAAAAATATATAATATGTCAATTTACTACCCTCATGATATGGATTGAAAAAATAAATATTACACATATAAAAACTATATTTACTAAAAATAATGGTATTTGCAATAATTATTTGATTTTATAAATAAAAGAGTAATGAATTAAAAAGATGAATTAAAAATAAAAATAAAAATTTAAAAAATATTTATTAATTAAAAGCATTAGTTAAAAAAAATCTTGAAACAACATAAAATAAAAAATACATATTAAGATGCTTATAAAAGGAATTGAACTTGGGACTCAAAGATAAAATCACAATTATCTAAATATATAACTAAAAAAGTTAATGTGTCAAAAATATTAATTAAAAAAAAAAGAAGAAGCTTAAAACAACATGAAATAAAAATACAAATATGAGTAGGAGAGAAATTGAACCGATAACTCAACAATAAAAGCACTAACATTTAACCATTTAACAAAAAACAAAAAAGCTTAATTGTCGATTTTCAATGAAAATGTGTCTTGTAGGACGCGTTTTTAATTGACGTGGCTAAAAGCGCACACTGTAGGACATGTTTTTCTTTCTCTCTCCAAAAATAAAGTAGATCGGTAAATTTAAAGAAAAACAGCCTACTTTCTCAAATAATTTTGTTCAACATATACATATAAATTAGCCATAAATATAAATTTATGATTGATATTATAAATAAATTTATTTTATTTTATAATTTCTTTTATATATTTTGTAATTCAATATTTTATTTTATATCATGCTGATAAAAGATGTTCAACACAAGATTTTGGTCAACTTTGAGGCATTTAGATATGTGGCTATTTTACCAAATTGATCCAAAATAATTAATTACTTACAAGAATGATTCAGGTTCAAAGACAATAATCGAAATGACCTGAAATGAACAGTGTCGAAGGGCTATGGCCAACCCATGTCGGTACCCATATAAAAATTCCCCCAATGGTTACCTAATGATTGAAGTAAACATTAAAAAAATAATTTTTTGGTGCCGATAGTGCAATGGCTGGCACCCATGTACTTTTTTCCATCCGTATTTTATAAATTACATGTTATACGAGTTTAAAAAATAAATATTTTTAAAAAAATTTAGGTTGTTGTGTATCAAGTGATTGACACCCCTTTTTCAGTAAAAAAATATTTTTTTTGGTGTCGACACTGTGGTGGTCAACATTCACACAATAAAAAAATTTTGGATGTCATGTTTCTAGTGTCCGACACCTCATCTGTCTATATAGACTAGTCGTGGATGCACTTTGGGTTGTGCTAAGGTAATTTAACAAAAAAAATTGTTGAAAGTGTGCTACTGAAGAGAAAAAAATGGGGGAAAGATTGAAAATCTTTTTATTTGTTTGGGGAGTGTACCATCAATTGGAAAAACCAGTCATCAGGTTGAATTATATATCATCATGCGTTATCGAGGTTGAATTATATACTGTCATGAGAACCGTAGAGGTTATGCCATCAAAGGATGGAGATACCGATTACGGTTTCCACAAGTAGGTGGCAGTCTTCGCAAATGATGACTAGCTGTGGAGACCAGTTATGATTTTGACATAAGAGGCGGCTGAATTTAATATTACTTAATGCAACGTAGACCTAATTAAAGCAAAAGATGACTAGATGTGGAGAAACTACTTTTCAAATTACATTAGCAAACTTTGTTGTTTAATTCATCCAAATTTAATTAGTATTATTGCACCTATAGTATGTGTTAAATATGACTCCTATTTTTAGTCAAATTTGAAAAATAATCTTTCAGTTAAACTCTGTTTACTTGTTTCAATCAAACACTGATTAGTAAATAGGCTCTTCTACAACCTTAGAAAAATACACCCATTAGAGATTAGAACTCATAACACATTTAGAGAATTTTGTGTTTACGTTTTGAGGGTTTTTTATTTTCGGGTTTTCGGGGTTTAGTCTTTATCTCCATCTTTTGTACTCTTCATTATTTTGCCATTATAGTAAAATTATCTTTGCTCATGGTTTTTTTATCCTCTTTTGAAGAGGTTTTCCACGTTAAATTTGTGTATTCAATTTCTAAATTTATTCCGCTATTTTTCTTGTTTGTTGCTTAATGGGCCGATCCTAACAAATGGTATCAGAGCTAGTTCAATTTTCATAGATCAGCTCATTCAGATATGGCAACAATAAGGTTTGAAATTGATAAGTTCGATGGTGAGACAAATTTCAATCTGTGGCAAGTTCGAATGATGGCAATTCTAGTTCAATCAGAATTGAAAAAAGTTGTTACCGGGAAAAAGCCTGAAAATCTAAATAAAACAGAATGGGAAAAGCTTGATGAAAAGGCTTTCTGCAATCCAGTTGTGCCTCACGAATACGGTATTGCAGGAGGTATTGATGGAAAAGACCTCATCTTCCTTGTGGAAAAGGTTAGAAACTCTTTATGCGACTAAGTCTCTAGCTAACCGTTTAATGTTAAAATAACGTCTATTTACGTTTCACATAAACGAATGTGAGCTTTTTAGAGATCACATCAGTCAATTCATTACTCTTTTAAATGATTTAAAGAACGTTGAGGTTCATATTGATGATGAAGATCAAGCTATGCTATTATTGTGCTATTTACCTCCTTCATACAAGTCTTTTAGGGAGACCCTGATTTATGGCAAAGACAAACTCTCGTTCGAAGATGTGAAGGGTCACTTCTTGAGTAGAGACAAACTCGACAATAAGCTTCTTTTGGATAGCAAGACAGATAGGCAAGCTTCTATTTTGGTAGCATCAAAGAAATGAGACAAAAGGTGTCGCTATTGTAAAAAGTTAGGTCACGTCAAAGAAGATTGTTATAAACTGCGAAATAAAAGAGCTGCTGAGAGTAATAAGGAAGATGTAGTTGGTGCTAATTTGGCCGATGAAAATGGTGATGATTTCTTGTTAGTGTTAACGAGTGATAATTCCAAGCTCAAGTCCGAATAGATCCTAGATTCAGGATGTTCTTTCCACATGTGTCCCAATAGAGAATGGCTCTCCACATACAGTTCGGTTGAAGGTGGAGTTGTGCGCATGGGAAATGATTCATCTAGTAAGGTAATTGGTATTGGTACTGTTAAAATTAAGATGCACGATGGGACGATTATGACACTATCAGATGTCAGGTATGTACCTGATTTACGAAAGATCTCATCTCCTTGAGTATTTTAGACTTGAAAGGATGCAGAATTAACATCGAGTCGAGCGGCATTAAAGTATCTCGTGGAGCTCTCATTTTGTTAAAAGGAAAAGGAACTGGCAGTCTTTATATTCTGGAAGGTTCTATAGTGACCGGTGAAATCGGACGTCCCTCGTCCGTTACGGAGTTGAAGTCAACTCGTTTGGAGCGGAGGCAACTTGGTCATAGAAGGGAAAAAGGTATGACCATTTCATTGAAGAGAGGTTCTCTTTTGGATGCAGGTTTTGAAAAGTTAAGGCACTGTGTTCGTGAAAATCAGACCCGGGTTAGTTTTGATTTGACAGTGTACAAGTCGAAGGCTAGAAGTCTTCCAGTTTCTAAGCACAAATTTGACTCAGTTAATTCCCTGCATAGTTCAAGATAGGCTCGTGGCGAGCTTTGGCAAAGATGGCATTGTGGAAATATGAGTCAAGGTGGAGATTTGTTAAATATGACTCCTATTTTCAGTCAAATTTGAAAAATAATCCTTCAATTAAACTTTGTTTACTTGTTTCAATCGAACACTGATTAGTAAATAGGCTCTTTTACAACCTTAGAAAAATACACCCATTAGAGATTAAAACTCATAACACATTTAGAGAATTTTGTGTTTACGTTTTGAGGGTTCTTTATTTTCGGGTTTTCGGGGTTTTGTCTTTATCTCCATCTTTTGTACTCTTTGTTCTTTTGCCATTATAGTAAAATTATCTTTTCCCGTGGTTTTTTATCCTCTTTTGAAGAGTTTTTCCACATTTAATTTGTGTATTCAATTTCTCAATTTATTCCGCTATTTTTCTTGTTTGTTGCTTAATCGGGTCGATCCTAACAGTATGTTCATGAATTATTAAATTAGTTAGGTAAATTTTGTAAAAACAATGACAATAGTAAAGGAAAATAAATTTTTGAGCAATTTGTAATGTAAATATTTATATGATAAAAACGAAAGATTAATTTTTAATTATAAAGAAACTTATTGTTCATAAGTTTGTAAAATGTATCCACACCCGAACTGATATAAAATCTAGAATACAAAAATTTTGGTGGTCAAAAGTTTTTTTAAAAAATTAAAATATTAAAACGGAACCGCACCTGAACAAATAGGAAAGAATGTTAGTGTGAAAAAAAATAAAAAAAAATTTAATGTTGAATAAAAAAAAGAAGTTACTTTATTGTTGAATAAAAAATAAAAAAAATTTAATGTTGAATAAAAAAAGGTAAATTACACTAACAGTCACTCAACTTTGATGCAACTGACAAAACAATCACTCTGATTTCAATTCAATCATTCAACTTTTGAAAAATAACAAATCAATCACTAACGTTATCGAAAAATGACAAATCAATCATCCATTAACATTTTCTATCACAGGCTTAACAGGAACGCTGACATAGCTAGTTAACTTGCCATGTTAGACGAGACAAAGTTGACTGACTATTTTTTTGTCCTTCCTTTTCCATTTTTTTAATAAATGACCCAATATTTTTACTTTTTACATAAATGGCCCAATATGCTTATACTTCTTCTTTTCCATCCCAACAATCTCTATTTTCAAAGATGTGGTCTGCTTTACTCTATCATCAATCTCTTTTGTCTCCTTCTCTACCTTCCAGTCTCTCCCCATCCAGAATTTACCATGTCGAAACACGAAAATATATAGACTTTTTAACGCCTTTGTTAACTCAAATTCATGCAAATTTCGTAATAATTCTATCGAAAATTATAATATAATTATGAAATAATTAAATTGTACTTAAATTATTAGCATACCAAATTTTAATTAATTTTATAATAAAATTTGATTAATTTTGATTTATTTTCGACAGATTCGCACAAAGGACAAAAATTGGCTTGGCAGACACTACTAGAAGTGCAAAACCGAGAAGCTATTTTTGAAGCATCAAGACAAATAATTTTTTAGCCTAAGACGGTCCAAATTATGAATATTAATTCATAATATAATTAATTTTAATTTTAATCCAACTTAATTTGGGTAAAATAATTATTATTAATTAAATTATGAAAGAGGCCCAATCGTGCTAAACCGAGAGACCAATCCAACGAGCAAATGGGCTGCCCAAAACCATCCCACATGCTTACCTAATCAGCTTATTTATCTGATTATTTGGCTTGCAAAATAGCTCTTGAAGTTTCCTTGAAATTGCATTCAAACCCCTTCACTGATCAAGCTTTTGTAGATTTGCCCCCAACTAAATTTAGCAAGTTTGAAAGCTTCAAACTTGCCACATGTGTGGCCAGCCATGGGGGGAGTTAATGGCTGCTGATTTTTGCTATTTTTACCAGCCTACCAACCTATAAATACCCCACTTTGTTACTCATTTCAAATACACCTTTCACACATTCATTCCCACACATCTATCTCTCTTTCACTCACTTTATTTTCTTTATTTTTCCATTTTTCTTGTCCATTTCTCTTGTCGATTTCCATCTTGAAAAAGAGCCTTCTTCCACCTTGGAATAGCATCATTTAATTTTTCGTAGAGGCCTCAGTTAAACACAACAAGCAGAGAAGAAAAGGAGCGCACTAGTCTGGCTTTAGAGAAATACTGGATTTGTTTCCTAGTTCCCTTCTCTTTAATTTTCTTCTTTATGTTGTGATCATGAATATGAATATTTTTTTTTTGTTGTTCTTGTTCTTGTTCTAATTAAAATAGCTTAAATTAATTCATGTTAGATTGATTGCATTCTGTCCACTTGAATTGTTAAAATCATGTTTGTGTTGTTTTAGGCCTTAGTAAGTTGTTCAATTAAATAAAATCATGCTTATGTTATATTTGCATTATAAAATGTAAGGTAACAAATGAATTAATTATTAAATGTAATGAAATTATAATTAATTGACACAATATTTAATTGGTGCATATTTAATCTTCTAAGGTAGTTGAAGGTTAAATTAGCGACGGTATTAAACAGTACATTAGCCTTGCATAACTTGCAAGATTATTGTGATTAAACTGTTTCAATATAGAAATATATTGTTACCTCACTTAAGCTTTTATGTTCTTATGAATATTGATTAATTGTTTGAATTGACATTGGAAAATATTCAAGAGATTAGTTAATTTAGTAAGTACGTATGAGCAGTAGTTAGCACATTACCAAGTTGTCGTGAAAATATTCGTGATAACATGAACATGAGTTTAGTAATTCTAAGTTAAGGAATGTAATCGATCTAACACAATTATGTCATCTTGATTAAAATCATCTTTTGAAATCATGCATTGTAACTTTTTATTTTATTTTACTTAGTTAAATTTTAGTTTTTAATCACTTCCTCAAAATCAAAATATTTTTCTTCACCAAAGTGTTTTTAATTACTTTCATAAATAATTTCTTACACAGTCCCTGTGGGCACGATAACTCAACATTTACTTGTCACTTTATTACTTGTTGCAATTGTGTACACTTGCACATTTCCATCTTTCCACCATGCTAAAACTCAAACCACAACTTCCAATCTATACCCTCATGGTCACCATTGTTGTGTCGTCAAACCACAACTTCCAATCTCGTGTCACCAAAACCAAAAACAAATATTGCAACCTAACTATTTGTGGAAATGTTAAGATTTATCAGAGATATTTTAGTATCGTCAGAGAAGGGTGGCAGACGAATGGCGGTGGTAGGCTGGTGCCTTGGTGGATGCCAGATGGTTGTGGTTGTGTGGCCTTCGTTAGTGATGATGGTGCAACGAGAGATTCGCGCAAAATAGGGAAGGCAGAGTTATTGGCATCGTAGAATTGATCGAAAGAGAAAGAGTTGGGGGAAGAGTAAAGGGAGGTTGGGAAAAAGGATTGTTTGGAAGAATCCAAAAGCAATGTCATTGTTGCAAAATTTGAGAAAACAAAAATGTGTCAAAAATTTACACATCTATATGACCATTTATGAATTCTTGCAAAGGTTAAATGCTTTGCAACTATTACCCATCTATAGGCCTTTTCGTATATCGGGTCTCACTTTAAGAGAAAGCTCCCCAAAATATTAAAAACACAGAAAAAATTTGAAATCAAAATACCCCCATCTACCATCTCCACTGTCAGATGTAGATGAAACTTTGGCCATCACTTCTCCTCTATGGGGCTTTCTTCTCTTCTATAAATGAAATCAAAATTTGAGAAACTCGAATGAGATTTTGAATTGATGGATTCTAGGGATTTGAAAGTGGGTTTAAGAAGCTTTGGAGGTAATGGTGATATACCATTGGTGATGAGTGGAGCTTTAGAAATTTTCTCTTCTTCTTCTTGTTTTACTTCCCAACTTAGCTAGGGTTTTAAATTGGGCTCGTTTACATAGGAGGATGCCATGTCACTTTTTTGTTACGTCTAAACGGAAAATGGTTAAAAGGACTGATTTGTTACTTTTTGAAAGTTTAGTGACTGAATTGAAATCAGAGTGACTATTTTGTCAATTGCACCAAAGTTGAGTGATTGTTGGTGTAATTTATCCATAAAAATAAAAACAAAGAATATTATTAGTATTATTTGAATAATTTTTTTTGTTAATTTCATTTAAAAAAAATCAATGTTATGATAAAAAAGTTTAATTAAAAAATTTTAAATGTTAGTATTACATGAAAAAAAAAGGTGAACAGTGACGCCGTGATTTTTTCCTCACATTTTAAACCTTCCAGTGGTCTCCCATCCATCCACCACCACAAGCACCACCTCCGACCACCGGTCGGTCGACCACCATTTACTAGAATTTTTTATTTTTTCCCTTGTATTAAGATTAAAGGTTTAAGGTAATTTAGCATGTTTTTAATATAAATGATTTTTTTTTCAATAATTTCTTTTCTTTTCTTTCGTCTTTAGTAAATTATTCAATTTTTATGCATATATCAAAATGGGTTCTCTTATCAAAATTAAAGACCACATAGCGAAATTCATTAACAATCTGGTAAATGTGATCCGAATCAATTTTAAATAAAATTGTAACACCTTAGACATGGCCTAGAAGTTATGACCGGATGTTGAGGAATTACATTAACTTGTTTAGAAGCATTTGTTTCGATCAAACTAAAAGCGCGTTTTGAATAAATGAAATTTGATAAAACTTTTACAAATTTTTAGAAAAACTTAAATCCGGAATCACTTATCTCAATCCCAAAATTTGAAATCAAAGTTTTTTTTTGAAAATAAACATTTTGGAAAATCATTTCCAGCTTAAGGATAAACACTCGTTAAACTATTCGTTTATTTATAGAAAATCTCTTTAGGGTTACTTAATTTTGTAGTGGAAAACTTTTAAAGTTTTAATTTTGAAAATCTAATTTTAAATTGTTAACCCGTGAGGCTTTTCGTTTCGTGATTAAATGCTCAAAACCAAACAAACAGAACAAAACCCAAAAACAAAGTCTAAACAAATTTACAGTCCAAAATAATTAAAAAAACATAACTATCTTATTTAATTAACCATGAATCATTCACACGCCGTCCGATCCTAACCTCACCGTTTACCTAGAAGGTTAGAAATAAAACAAAGGGGTGAGATATAAAGCTCAATGTGTAACTAAAACTCAAACTAAGATCTCACACAATACAATATGCAAATCAGAAAATAACAGAAAATTTCATAATGATCAATCAAATAGAAATGACTATGTATGATTATGCCAATACAGTATTTTTCAGAAAATCATAATGAAGATTTTTCAGAAAACGTCCTACTCAACTCCGCTACACACCAAAATAGAGTTATCCAAAACTCATCCAACCAAATCACACCAACAGAATAGTTGTGGTCAATGCCACAAAATATTATAGATAAACTACTAGATCAGACATATGTGGTCAAGCCACTGTATTGCAGTCCAACTACTAGAAAAATCATATGTGGTCAAGCCACCATAATTACAGACAAGCTGCTAGACAGAAAAATGGACAAACCACCAGAAAGCGCAGATCATTAAATTGCCAGAATCTTTCTCATTTCAACATTATCCCAAACCCCATGCAATGTTTCATGGCATGCATATATAGAATCAGAATGATAAGCATGTAGGACATGCTGGTGTACAATAAAAAAAACAGAAGGCATGGAAGTCTATGCTTTGCAAAACTGATTTATCAAATCTTGTAGAAACACATCAATTTTTCCATGAAATCACATGCATGGTTATATAACAGATTCAAAAATACAAATTCACATAATCGTACCTTATACACATGTGTATAGACGTAGCCAATCAAAACATACCATCAGAACTACCAGTATCATATCATATAAATATATATTTTACATATACCTTAAACACATCATTATAGAAGCTTATTCACATTTATCTTGTTTTCAAGTCTTATATAAGTGGTATGGACCTTACGGAGAGGTTAATTATGATTTACAGATCAAATTGGGCCTAGTAAAAAATTTTCAAAAAATGGGCCCAAACGGCCCAATTGCCCTAAACCGTGTGACATTCACGATTTGGCACACGACCTAGCACATGGCTTACCACACGGGCGTGTGGCATCAAAAGACCAGTTTTTGGCTTTCTATCATTCACTATTTTTTGAGTTTTCCAATCATACCTGATCATTTTTGAAATAGGATGCTCCACACATTCACAGACCGCTAAATTCAGTATCCAAAATGAACAATTAGCATTGATACACTCTAACCCAATCATTAATTTGACCACAAACCAAAAAAAAATAATACTATTGACATTAATGCAAACAAAGACAGTCTTCACAAGGCGTTCGATCGCTTACTCGAATTGCAGCAAAAAATCCTAAGGCTCACTAGTCGTTGGAGAAAAATTTGTCTCACAATCTTCTCTTAAAAATTCTAGAAAACTAATTACAAAGAGAACCAATTAAAACAACCTCTTTGCCATAAAAAGAGGTACAAACCCAAAAATTACTCTAGAGAAAAGATATGCCCGTTCTTGTACTTACCGAAAATCAAAACCACAACACAACTGTGACAGCCCAAAATTGACCCTAGTCGGGAAGTGGTTTCGGGACCACAAAACCGAGTCTTATAAATAATTAAAGATTATATTCTGTGTTTATGATGTGCGTAAATGCTTGTGTGATAGTTCCATACTTTAATTTGGTCAGTGTATGTGGAATTTATTAGTAGGGACTTATGTGAGGCAATTTAGAAATATGCTAGGCAAGTGTTCAAGTGGCCCATTAATATATGTGGGAAAGTGTTTGTCCTTGCATGTCAAATTAGCCAAATTAAAGCATAGTGGCTGGCCATGCTATGGGTGGAAACATGTCACCAACATGTTATGCTAGTGATGTATGCTAAGAAAAATAAAATAAAGAGCATGGTAATTAAACAATGAAAAGGAAGGGTGATGAAAAAAAAATGGTCTCATCCATACCCCCCTTGTTGCCGTGAGTTGAGGAAAGAAAACAAAAAAAAATGTGTTCATTCTTGAACACCTTTGGCCGAATAGAGGAAAGAAAGGAAGGGGAAGAGCTTGAGAAAATCGGCTATGGTGGTTTGCTAGACTAAGGTATGTTTGATGTTGTTCTTGAGATGCATGCATGTTTTAGTAGTTGACTTGAGTTCTAAAAACCCATGGTTCAATTTTGTGGATTGATGATGATTTTGTGTTTTGCCATTGATGAGTGCTTGAGCTTTTTGATAGTTGTTGATGAAAAGTGAAAGATATGTTAAAGATTAATATGTTAAATTAAGGCTTGGTAAGCTAGCTATTAAGGTGAAATGCTAATGTTAGTATTTGATTTGGTAATAATCTGTTTGGGGACAGCAGCAGTAAGGTGATTTTGGAAAATCGCCATAATTTGTAGGAGTTGAATTAGAAGCTGAGTGAATTATGCCATTAAATCTTGAAGAGTCTATTTTCTTACAAAAGAAACTATAAAACAAAAGAGTTACCGATCTTGAGATATTTGAAGTATTGTGGGGCTGAGTCAAAATGACTACTAGATTCCCTGTTCTGTTTTTAGGAAATCATTATAAATTGTACAAAAATGATTATAAGATAAAATTTATATGCTTAGACTCCTTAATGAGTCTAGTTTCAAATGAGATCAAATACAACACATTTTGAATTCTGTAAAATGAGAAATTTGATTCGTAGTGAAGAGTGGTCAGAATAGTCAAACAGTGAAATAGGGGAAACTTTAAGAAAAATCTGGTATTGATTGGCCAAGCCAAAAATTCTGAAAATTTTATGGATGGAAGATATACGAGTCTATATTCAGGGAAAATTAACGGCTAGTGATTTGGAGTTTTGTAGCTCCAGTTATAAACAATTTAGCGACTACTGCTCAGGAAAACAGCTCGTAGTGAATATGTGATTTTGTTGTAAACATTAATGAAAATTTGCCAATGAGTTATTTATTGACTATTATAAAGCTTACTATAATCTATGTGTGTGAAGGTCAAATCAATATATATATTATTCTGAAAGTAATACTTGAATAGTCGATTAATGACTATTTTAAATTTTGTTGAACTTAAGCTCAAGAGCAAAAGGGAACTAGATCCGATAAAGGCAAAGAAAAGATCACTGAGTAGTCGAGTTGGAACCGTCTTACCCAACACAAGGTAAGTCATTAAGCATGTAGTTGGTATTATTTCAAATGGTCATAATGTTTATGTATTGATGCTGAATGGAATGAATAAATATACATATATATATATGCATGTACGTATGTGATGATGAAATTGTTGAATGAAAAGAAAAGAGGTAAGATGTACTGAGTTGTTGATCTCGGCACTAAACGTGCGGGTATAACCATTTATGACCATGAGATTGGCGCTAAGTGCGCGGGATTAAATTGTACAGCACTAAGTGTGCGATTTGACTATGTTGCACTAAGTGTGCGAAATGAATATGATGCACTAAGTGTGCGAATTGACCATGCGGCACTAAGTGTGCGATTTGATTACGTAGCACTAAGTGTGCGAGTTGATTATATAGCACTGAGTGTGCGGACTCAATATGCATTCGTGAATCATTATGGACACTATGTGTGCGACACTATTGAGTCGATCGCGGACAGCGGATCGGGTAAGTGTCTTGAGTACATGGCTAATAGGTGCTATGCTTATACTTGGTGTTGAGCTCGGTAAGTTTGAACCTATGTGACAACTATACTTGAAGTCACGTACATAAAATTTATCGTAGGATGGGTGAAAGGCCGTTTAGTCGTTTGATTGTAACGAAAATAAATTGATTTATGTAAATGCTTCAATGTCCTATTGATGAGTATATGGAATGTGAATGCATGAATTGATATGAAATTGAATCGATAGGTTGGAGGAACTATGGTATGGTTCGGAATGGATGGAGTAATTAGCCTCGTTCCATTTTGTTTTCTCTTGTGATAATGTTATTGATGGATGGTAGTGCATAGCTTATGACTTACTGAGTTATAAACTCACTCGGTGTTTCCTTGTCACCTATTCTAGGTTTCTTGGACACATCTCTTTTTGCGTGATCGGGCCGTCATCGAAGTCATCACACCGGATAGCAAGTTTTGGTACTTTCTTCTTAGTTGGCTTAGAAGAACATTTTGGCATGTATACGCTATTACGTTGTGTTTGAACTTTGGCATGTAAACTTTAAGCCATGCGAAAATGGCACGAATGTTCGATTGAGTTGGATCAAGGGTAGGCATGAAATGGACCTAGTTACTTTCGTAACAGATGCTGGCAGCAGCAGTGTCATGAGATTGAAAAATCACTAAAAATAGTAGGAGTGGAATTAATTGATGAATAAATTATGTAATCGAAGCTCGATGAGTCTGTTTTCATGAGGAAGTAACGAAAAGATCATATGGGCAGTATATTAAGAGATAATCAGATTTTTGTGGGACAGGGCCAGAACGGTTTCTGGATTCCCTGCTCCGACTTTGGAAATTCATTATAAATTAACCAGAGATAATTAGGGGTCATACCATATATGTATAGATTTCTCTCTGAGTCTAGTTTTCATAGAAACAAACGGCATCAGTATTGAAGCCCCGTGCAGGGAGATATCCAAGTCGTAATGGGCAAAGGTCAGTGTAGTCGACCCCTGCAACATGGGAGACTTTGACTAATAAACTGTACTAATTGGCCCAACCAAAAATTCTAGAAAAAAATACATAGATGGGCACATGAGTCTAGTTTCTGGGAAAAATTACGAAACTGATTTTCAAGTTACGAAACTCAAGATATGATTTTTAAAACGACTAGTACACAGATTGGGCAGTGTCTGGAAAATAAATTTTATAAGGGGTTAAAGTCAGTTAACACCTCGTGTTCGACTCCGGTGTCGGTTTCGGGTTCGGGGTGTTACATCAACAATCCTACCAAACACAACCAACACCAAAAGTTGGAACAACCAAAAAGAACTTGAAGTTGGAATTCACACCACTCCAACACAAGATTTGAAACAATAAAAGAAAAAAAAACATAAAAGTTGTGTACATGAAAACAATTTCAATAAAAGAGAAGCAAAAAGGATGCAAATTGAAACAGGAAAAAAATGGTGAAAGTGGAAGATTGGACGTCAAATTGAGGGAGAGTGGACGATTGAGAAGGAGTGGGGAGAGAGGAGACGATTGTGAGGGAGAAATTTTAGGAGAAAATCCCTCACCACAAATTTAAAAACTACCCCACTAAATCCTATCATTATCCACATCAAACCTTTTTTCCCAGAGTTTAAACAAAATTAATTGCACTTTGCACACATGGAGACTCAAACACAAGACTAAAGGATAAACTAACACCTTACCACTAAACCAACAAGCTCATCCTGTCATCAATTGAGTGAAATTAATATATAAATCAAATGTTCAAAGGTAGGAGTTTAGGCAAAAATCCAAGGAAAAAGATTCTAACCAGAACCTTACACACACAAGCACAACATCTATCCACTGAACCAGATTAACACACTTAACATAATTTCACAGTCTAATTCTTCTAACCCAGTTTTCAGGATGTGACAAAAACCATATAATTTATTTTAAAAAATTGTTTGTGTGGTCAATCATGAGTAAAAAATAATTCTTCATTAGTTATTAAAATATAATTTCAAGAAATAAAAGATATGGGGTTTATTATGTGTGCAGGATGAGTACTGGGCATTGAGGCCTCGACTTTATGATCTGGTATATTTTCTCGATCATAGGATTTTGTCTACTTAGATGCCGTCGGGTTTGGCATGGCGAAATTTATTGAGATTTTCAAGCTAAGGTTGGATTCGATATCTACGTTGGTGGAAAGATGGTGCCCAAAGACCCATACATTCCACCTTTCGTGTGGGGAGTGCACTGTAATGCTGGAAGACATATCGGGCCAGTTGGGGATCTCTGTTGATGGACTTCTAGTCACAAAGTTTAGTAAAGTGTTGATCCTTGGGCCACTTGCCACCGACTACTTGGAAGTGTCCCCCCTCCGATAACAAGGAGGGGCAATGAATCGGGTTGAAATTTACCTGGTTAAGAGAATTTCTGTGAGCAGTCCCACCAAGTCCAACATTATTTACGCTGCTCGAGTGTATATTCTGCAATTGATTGGTGAGGTACTAATGTAAAAGCTAGTTTTTCAGTGGTGTTGAAAACGGTGATTTCGGGGACACAAATCCGACGAGCAAGTTCGTGATAATTAGTATTTAAATTATATGAGTCAACAATCATTTCAAATTAAATTTTGACTGGATGAATTTTATCTAATTAAATAAATGGTTAAGTAGTGATTTTGAAAAATAAGGTATTGGGACTTCATTTCTGTAAATCAAACTTGTAAATAAATATTTTTATTAAATATTTATGAATTTACTATTTAAGTATGTGAAGATTTGGTTCGAAAGTTTTACTGTTTAATTAGTTAATTAATTAAAAGGGACTAAATTGTACAAATCATAAAACTTAATTGCTATTGATTAAAATGAGTTAAATGAGCATAGAAATGGTTTTAAAGGGTTTTATATGATAATTTAACCATAATTAAATTATGGTGGACGGTACATAGGTGGTTTTTAAGTAAAGTATGTACTAAATTAAGTTTATTTGATAAAATATGTTAAATTAATAAAAGCAATAATAATAAAAGGAACATAAAACAACATCATCTTCTTCACTTTTTATGTTCTTCACTGAAAATCCATGGATAAACAAGTTGGGAGGTTTGACCATTGATGTTCATTTGCATGTAAGTCCGTTTTCAGTCATTTTCTCATAAATTTTATGTTTCTTAGTTCGTTTTAGCTTAATCTAGCTAATCTGAGGATTAATTTGTAAAACTATTAAAATTTTAGGGACTTAGCATGAATGATCTTTAGGTTTTTTGTGAACTTTGTTGTTAAATTCTTGAGTTTAATAGCTAAATATAAATATTTTGTTAAGAGATTTTTAGTAATTTTAAAATTTAAGGATTAAATCGTTAAAATAGGAAAAAATACATAGAATTTTAGTGAAATTTTGATAAAATTGGGTTGAGTAGGGACTAGATAAAAATCTGCTAGCATGAGTTTTCTTTAATTGTGGTCAATTTTTGAGTTTCAAGTTTAGGGATTAAATTGTAAAAAAGGTAAAATGTTGGGTTAATTATGTAAAATGATAATAAAATGCTTATATGCATAAGTTGAATTGTTTAATTGTTTTAAATGGTTAATTGAATTGAAATTATTATATTTAGATCAAGAAATGACACAATCAGTGTAATACCCCTACCCGTATTCATTGCCGGAATAAGGTACGAGGCATTACCGGAGTTTACGAATTAAATTTTTTTATATTCAATATAGCCCCTTTATAAATATCTAACCTTCCCTGCAATATTAAATCGAGACCAATCCACATCAACCAAATCAATTCAACATATTTTCAAGATAAATTCATGCATATTTATAAGATAACGTCATCATATATCTAAAACCAGGTTTGTTAACCATACTAATAGCTAACTTTACATTCATTTCACGTTAACATTTACCTTGTTAGCTTATACATGCCATTGATTTCCAAAATAAAGTTTCTTTATATACCGAAATCCTGAGGTTGACAGTGTGATGTGTCTCTGACCAAATCCGACCTCCGAGCTCTTAACACTACAAAACAGGGAAAAAGGAAACAGGGTAAGCACTTTGTGCTTAGTAAGCTCATGTAACAAGAATTATACTTACCTAATATTTTCAACATAATATAAAAAACATTCATGTATCCATTCAATGCATTATTACCCTAACATGCACAAACTCAACATTCAAGTTAGTACAATAATTTCCATGTATCAATAATATATATACCATGATTGATGAGCTCGTCAATACCATGATTTCCATTTCCTTGTTATTTTTCCATATTTATCCCGTTGAATTTATCGGAATTTCGATGGATTTTCAGAGGTACACATTTATTATACAATTCTGGGTCCGTCAATTCATATTCATGTGCGCACATATCCATTTCAGAGAGCACACTCCCGCGAACCTCAACCTTGCAGCAGGATTACCAGTCCAGGCTAAATCCCCTGCAATATAAACTCATAGAGTATTGTCGGGATTACCAGTCCAGGCTAAATCCCCTGCAACGACAATTACTCTAATGAGCTTGGATCTGAATTACCAGTCCAGGCCAAATTTAGACCCTAATTCGGATTACTCGTCCGGGCTAAATCCATTTTACACATATTCTTCGGGAGGGCTATATCAGGATAGGATCACCCGTCCGGGCTAGATCCTTTTTACCGTCAATTCCTTTTCAGAGATCCATTGAATTTTCCTTTCATTCAAACGGGATTTCTTCCCATTTTATCAAATATATCAATGTTTCATAAATTTCCATATAATGAACATTCAAATCATATTCATATCAAAAACATGCATTTCAAGCATTTAAGAATATAATTCAAGTTACACAAACTTACCTTGATACTTGTTTGTAAACAATAAAAATCTACTAATCCCGAACTTTTTTCTTTCCTCGTTCTAGATTCGTATTTGAATCTTTCGGATCTAAATAAATAAATTTAATTATCAATTTAATACATTTCATGTTCATATGCAACATTCTCTATAATTCAACTATTATTTATAGTTCATTCAAAGCTGTCTACTTGAGTCATAGTCACTAAATTATTTATAACTTGAGCTACGGAACTCCAAATTAAGATCCGTTAATTTCCCTAAAACTAAACTCATATAGCTTTTTACCATAAAATTTTCAGAATTTTTGGTTTAGCCAATAAGTACAGTTTATTCTTTAAAGTCACCCCTTTTCTGCTGTTGACAGTTCTGACCCTTCTTTACTAAAAATTAATTATCTCTTCATACAGAATTCAAATGATGTTTTCGTTTGTTTCTATTAAAAAAATACCCATTAAGGATTCTATACATATAAATTTAAGCCCATAATTGTTTTTATTAATTTTTTTATGATTTTTCAAAGTCAGAACAGGGGAACCCGAATTCATTCTGACCTTGTCTCACAAAATTCATTATATCTCAAAATTTACAAATCCATTGCTTACACTATTTCTTCTATGAGAAACTAGACTCCATAAGATTTAATTTCATATTTTTTGCATCTTCTAATTCGATTTCTACAATTTATGGTGATTTTTCAAAGTTAGTCTACTGCTGCTGTCCAAACTGTTTTTATGCAAGCTGTTTATTACCATTTTTCCCCTAAGCTTTTAATAAATGATAATTTCGTCCCTACTCAATTAGCCTCTCAATTGAGCTGATTTTTTCTCAATTAACATTTTATTCTATCACCTTAAACTAGTTTACAACCTTTAGGAATCAGAATTTCAGCAATAGACTTTAATTCCAAGCATTTTCACAATTAGGTCCTAAAAATCAATTTCTATTGAAATTACCTAATAAAATCATCTCATAAACAAATTAAAGCTTTAATTTAATTCTATTTCATCATAAACTTACAGCACTCAACCATGGTGACTTTCAATTTCATCCATGAAATAAAAAACTAATGAATTTAATAGTAGGACCTAGTTGTAAAAGTCTTAGAAACACAAAAATTACAAGAAAAAGGCAAGGATTAACTCACTTGGTGCAAAAATTATGAAATATCAGCTTAGAGAACCCTCCTATGGCGCTTTTAGCTGCTGGAATTGAAGAGAAATGAAGAGAAATCTAGATATTTCCTATTTAGTCCTAGCTTTATTTAGTTAAATTTGCAATATTCCAATTTTACCCTTAATTTATCAATTTTTCTGTTGATTTCATACCCTTGCCGTCCAGCCCAAATAAATTTTGGGTCTAATTACCTTTTAAATCCTTTCTCATTAGACTCTTAAGCTATTTAATCACTCTAGCAACTTTTACACCTATTACAATTTAGTCCTTTTCATTTAATTGACTACCTAAACATTAAAATTTCCTAACGAAATTTTAATACCACATTAATAACATTTCATAAATATTTATAAAATTATTTTTGACTCGGTTTTAAGAGATAAAGGTCTCGATACCTTATTTTTACCCAATTTCTTCAATAATTTTTTTTCTATCTAATCATTAAATTGGTAAAATTTTTCTATCAATATTTTCATACGATTTTCCTATCATATCAATTTTCAAGCAAAAATATTGAAATAAATTTCTCTTTAAATCGAATCTATGGTTACGAAACCATTGTTCCGATAACCTTGAATTTAGGCCATTACAACTCTCCCCCCCCTTTAAGGAGTTTTATCCTCGAAAATTTTACCAGTAAAGAGGTTTGGGTATTGTTTCCTCATTGCCTCCTCCGGTTCCCATGTCGCTTCCTCAATCCCGTGCTTTTGCCACAATACTTTCACCAAATTTATCTTTTTTTTATTTCTAAGCTCTTTTGTCTCCCGTGCCAATATCTTGACCGGTTCTTCACTGTAAGTCATATCCGGTTGAATCTCTACTTCTGTCGGAGAAATAACATGTGAAGGATCTGATCGATATCGTCGTAACATAGATACATGAAAAACATTATGGATTCTATCAAGTTCCGGTGGTAATTCCAATCGATAAGCGATCGGTCCAATTCTTTCTATGATTTCATAAGGCCCGATAAATCTTGGACTCAGTTTACCCTTTCGACCGAATCGGAGGACTTTCTTCCAAGGAGACACTTTCAGAAATACCTTGTCACCGACTTGAAATTCAATCTCTTTTCGTTTAAGGTCGACATATGATTTTTGACGATCATCGGAAGCTGCTTTCAGACTATCCCGAATAACCTTTACTTTTTCTTCTGTTTCCAGGATCAAATTAACCCCACGTATCTTCCTTTCACTAAGCTCTATCCAATATAACGGTGTTCTACATTTTCTACCATACAAAGCTTCATATGGAGCCATTTTAATACTAGACTGATAACTGTTATTGTAAGCAAATTCAATCAAAGGTAGATACCTCTCCCAATTACCTTCAAACTCTAGTATACAACATCGGAGCATATCTTCCAATACTTGAATTACACGTTCAGATTGACCATCTGTCTGAGGATAAAATGCAGTGCTGAAATACAACTGAGTACCCAAGGCTTCTTGTAATTTGTCCTAGAAACGAGACGTAAATCGGGGATCTCTATCTGATATAATGGAGACAGGTACTCCATGTATCCTGACAATCTCAGATATGTACAGTTCAGCTAGTTTATCTAAAGAATAATCCATACGTACCGGAATAAAGTGAGCTGACTTTGTTAATCGGTCAACAATCACCCAAATAGCATCTTTTTTCCTCGGAGACAAAGGTAGCCCCGATACAAAATCCATAGTGATTCTTTCCCATTTCCATTCTGGTATAGTAATTGGCTGAAGTAACCACGAAGGTACCTGATGTTTAGCTTTAACTTGTTGACATATTAAACACCTTGATACAAACTCAGAGATATCACGTTTCATTCCCGACCACAAGTACATCTTTTTCAGATCATTATATATTTTATTACTCCCCGGATGTACGGACATAATACCGTTGTGAGCCTCGCGTAGAATCTTCTGTGTGAGTTCTGAATTCTAAGGTGCACATACCCTACCTCTGAATAATAAACAACCATCAGAACCAATCTGAAATTCAGAATCATTACCTGACTCACACTGTGCCCGTTTAACTTGTAACTTCTCATCATTCTTCTGAGCTTCACATATTTGCTGTAAAAATGTTGGTTTAGCTCTTAATTCTGCTAGGATTGAACCATCATCAATCAATGATAACCAGGTATTCATAGCTCGTAAAGCAAACACAGATTTCTGGCTCAAAGCATCAGCTACAACATTAGCCTTACCCGGATGGTAATCAATAATCAAATCATAGTCCTTTATCAGTTCAAGCCACTTGCGCTGTCTCAAATTCAAATCTTTCTATGTCATCAAATATTTCAAGCTTTTATAATCAGTAAAAATATGACATTTCTCACCGTACAAGTAATGCCGCCATATCTTCAGCGCAAATACAATAGCAGCTAATTCAAGATCATGTACTGGGTAATTTCTTTCATGTGGTTTAAGTTGTCTTGAAGCATAGGCTATTACTTTACCTTCTTGCATCAAAACACAACCTAAACCATTTAATGAGGCATCACTGTAAATAACAAATTCCTTACCTGGTTCAGGCTGCACTAATACAGTGCTTTCGTTAATAGGTCTTTCAATCGGTTGAAACTTTGTTGACATTCATCAGTCCACTCGAACTTTACATCTTTCTGCAATAATCGAGTCATTGGAGAAGCTATCATAGAGAATCCCTGTACAAATCTCCGATAATAACCAGCTAAACCCAAGAAACTTCTAACTTCAGATACATTCTTCGGTGGATTCCAATTGTCAATAGCTGATATTTTACTTGGATCTACCCTAATGCCTTCGGCAGATACAATGTGTCTAAGAAAACCCACTTCTCGAAGCCAAAATTCACATTTACTGAATTTAGCATATAACTGCTTCTCTCGTAGAATTTGCAACACAATTCTCAAATGTTCTGCATGTTCTTCTTCATCCCAAGAATAAACCAAAATATCATCAATGAATACTACTACAAATCTGTCTAAGTACGGTCTGAATATCCGGTTCATCAAATCCATGAATACTGCAGGTGCATTAGTTAGCCCAAACGGCATAACAAGAAACTCATAATGCCCGTACCTGGTTCTAAAGGCTATTTTTAGCATATCTGACTCATTTACCCGTAACTGATAATAACCTGATCGAAGATCAATCTTTGAAAACACAGTAGCACCTTTCAGGTGATCAAATAAATCATCAATCTAGGGTAACGGGTACTTATTCTTTATGGTTACTTTATTAAGCTGCCGGTAGTCGATACACAATCTCAAAGACCCATCTTGTTTTTTCACAAACAGAACCGGAGAACCCCAAGGTGAATGACTCGGTCGGACAAAACCCCTGTCAACAAGTTCTTGCAACTGTGTCTTTAACTCCTTTAATTCTGTAGGAGCCATACGATATGGAGCTATGGAGATTGGAGTAGTTCCTGGAATCAAATCTATAGAAAATTCCACTTCTCTTTCTGGTGGCAATCTTGGTAATTCCTCTGGAAACACATCGAAAAATTCACATACCACTGGAACTGCCTGTATTTTTGACTCAGATACTTTGGTGTCAAGTACATAAGCCAAGTAAGCATCATACCCTTTTTTGACATACCTCTGTGCTGCCATTACCGAAATCATATCAGATAACCCCTCTGTCTGATCAGATTTAACCCGGAGCAACTCACCATTCTGACATTTTAGCACAATATATTTTTGTCTACAATTTTTTACCGCATCATGCTGGGTTAGCCAATCCATGCCCAATATCACGTCAAATTAATCAAATGGCAGTAACATCAAATCAGCCGAGAAACAATAACCTCTTACCATTATTGGACAATTTTTACAAATTTTATCCACCAACACAGACTGGCCCAGGGGGTTCGAGACTTTAACCATAAATTCAGTAGGTTCAACAGATAAATTTTTAATAATTGCAAGTTTAACACATATATATGAATGCGTAGAACCAGGATCAATCAATGCAGTAATATCAGTATCAAGTAAAGAAAATGTATCAGTAATAACATCGGGTGCTGAGGCATCTTCTCTGGCACGAATGGCATATGTCCTAGTAGGTGCTCGTGCCTCAGGCCTACCTGCAGTATCTTTTGTAGCTCCTCGACTACCACTGACATTATCAGATGGTCGAGGTGGTCTACCTCTCGAAACTGGATTACTCAGCTTCGAATTCTGTTCAGCTTCTTTTTCACCCCTTTCTGGACAATCTCTGAGGAAATAGTCAAAAGAACCACATCGGTAACAAGCCCCGCTCTTTAATCGACATTCACCAAAATGAGCTTTATTACAGTACTGGCATCTTGGTTTAGGAGTGCCAACACTGGTCACTGATGGAGTAGAAGGCCTTGGATTAGTGTGTTGAGAACCTCGCTCTTTGCCCGAATACCCAATGGCTGAAGTAGAACGATCCTGATACTTCTTCAATTTCTTTGAAGCAGAAAACTGGGATTTTCCCATTGGTCTTTTACTAAAAATTCGAGCTTCCCTCTCAGCCTGTTTCTTTTCTTTGCTCAATTCTTCTGCTTTATAAGCTCTCTCTGCCAATGTAGCAAACTCTCGAATTTCAAGAATTTCGATCAGTAGTTTAATGTCTTCATTTAACCCTTCTTCGAATCGTTTGCACATTTCAGCTTCTGACTGTACCCATTCTCGAGCATATTTACTCAATCGAACAAATTCTCTTTCATATTTAGATATTGATCTGTTACCCTGTTTCAACTCAACAAATTCTTTTCTTTTCTGATCGAGAAACCTCTGGCTGATATATTTTTTTCTGAACTCGGTCTGAAAGAATTCCCATGTAATTTCTTCTTTCGGAACAACTGAAGCTTTAGTATTCCACCAATGGTAAGCTGTGTCTTTTAGCAGTGAGATGGTACATTTCAGACATTCTTCTGGTGTACAAGATAATTCCTCCAGAACTCGAGTAGTGCTTTCTAACCAAAATTCAGCCCGTTCGGAATCATCATCAACTGCTGCTCGAAATTCTTCGGCCCCATATTTTTGAATTTTATCTACTGGAGCTTTCCCTTTTCTGACAGATTCAGTACCTGTACCTTGTGGGATCTCGGAAACCGGTGGAGGAGCAGGATGGGGAGCTTGAACTTGCTGCACTACAGGGTTAGTTCTTAAGTATTGATTAAACCATTCATTCATCATTTGAAAGAAGGCTGTTTTTGCCTCCTCCCCTCGACCCTCTGTCTCGGGCCTTCTACTCCTAGTTTCTTCTCTTTGTACTAAAGCCGGAGCATGACTCCCAGCTTCCTCAGATTGAGCTCGGTTGGATGACATTACTATAAGAAAAACACATTTTAAATGGTCAGGAGATATCATACTATCAATAATAATTTAAATGGCATGTATAGCTAATCCCGTATTTGCTACATCGGTCCTAGAAACGACTAAACCGTAGCTCTGATACCAATAAATGTAATACCCCTACCCGTATTCATTGCCGGAGTAGGATACGAGACATTACCGGAGTTTACGAATTAAATTTTTTTTTATATTCAATATAGCCCCTTTATAAATATCTAACCTTCCCTGCAATATTAAATCGAGACCAATCCACAGCAACCAAATCAATTCAACATATTTTCAAGATAAATTCATGCATATTTATAAGATAACGTCATCACATATCTAAAACCAGGTTTGTTAACCATACTAATGGCTAACTTTACATTCATTTCACGTTAACATTTACTTTGTTAGCTTATACATGCCATTGATTTCCAAAATAAAATTTCTTTATATACCGAAATCCTGAGGTTGACAATGTGATGTGTCTCCGACCAAATCCGACCTCCGAGCTCTTAACACTACAAAACAGGAAAAAAGGAAACGGGATAAGCACTTTGTGCTTAGTAAGCTCATGTAGCAAGAATTATACTTACCTAATATTTTCAATACAATATAATAAACATTCATATATCCATTCAATGCATTATTACCCTAACATGCACAAACTCAACATTCAAGTTAGTACAATAATTTTCATGTATCAATAATATATATACCATGATTGATGAGCTTGTCAATACCATGATTTCTATATCCTTGTTATTTTTCCATATTTATCCCGTTGAATTTATCAGAATTTCGATGGATTTTCAGAGGTACACATTTATTGTACAATTCCGGGTCCGTCAATTCATATTCATGTGCACACATATCCATTTCAGAGAGCACACTCCCGCGAACCTCAACCTTGCAGCGGGATTACCAGTCCAGGCTAAATCCCTTACAATATAAACTCATAGAGTATTGTCGGGATTACCAGTCCAGGCTAAATCCCTGCAACGACAATTACTCTAATGAGCTTGGATCTGAATTACCAGTCCAGGCTAAATTCAGACCCTAATTCGGATTACCCGTCCGGGCTAAATCCATTTTACACATATTCTTCGGGAGGGCTATATCAGGATAGGATCACCCGTCCGGGCTAGATCCTTTTTACCGTCAATTCCTTTTTAGAGATCCATCGAATTTTCCTTTCATTCAAACGGGATTTCTTCCTATTTTATCAAATATACCAATGTTTCATAAATTTCCATATAATGAACATTCAAATCATATTCATATCAAAAACATGCATTTCAAGCATTTAAGAATATAATTCAAGTTACACGAACTTACCTTGATACTTGTTTGTAAACAATAAAAATCTACTAATCCCGAACTTTTTCCTTTCCTTGATCTAGCTTCGTATTTGAATCTTCCGGATCTAAATAAATAAATTTAATTATCAATTTAATACATTTCATGTTCATATGCAACATTCTCTATAATTCAACTATTATTTATAGTTTATTCAAAGCTGTCTACTTGAGTCATAGTCACTAAATTATTTATAAATTGAGCTACGGAACTAAAAATTAAGATCCGTTAATTTTCCCTAAAACTAGACTCATATATCTTTTTACCATAAAAGTTTCAGAATTTTTAGTTTAGCCAATAAGTACAGTTTATTCTTTAAATTCACCCCTGTTCTGCTGTCGACAGTTCTGACCCTTCTTCACTAAAAATTAATTATCTCTTCATACAGAATTCAAATGATGTTCTTGTTTGTTTCTATTAAAAATAGACTTATTAAGGATTCTATACATATAAATTTAAGCCCATAATTGTTTTTATTAAATTTTTTATGATTTTTCAAAGTCAGAACAGGGGAACCCGAATTCATTCTGACCTTGTCTCACAAAATTCATTATATCTCAAAATTTACAAATCCATTGCTTACACTATTTCTTCTATGAGAAACTAGACTCAATGAGCTTTAATTCCATATTTTTTACATCTTCTAATTCGATTTATAAAATTTATGGTGATTTTTCAAAGTTAGTCTACTGCTGCTGTCCAAACTGTTTTTGTGCAAGCTGTTTATTACCATTTTTCCCCTAAGCTTTTAATAAATGATAATTTCGTCCCTACTCAATTAGCCTCTCAATTGAGCTGATTTTTTTCTCAATTAACATTTTATTCTATCACCTTAAACTAGTTTACAACCTTTAGGAATCAGAATTTCAGCAATAGACTTTAATTCCAAGCATTTTCACAATTAGGTCCTAAAAATCAATTTCTATTGAAATTACCTAATAAAATCATCTCATAAACAAATTAAAGCTTTAATTTAATTCTATTTCATCATAAACTTACAGCACTCAACCATGGTGACTTTCAATTTCATCCATGAAATCAAAAACTAATGAATTTAATAGTAGGACCTAGTTGTAAAAGTCTTAGAAACACAAAAATTACAAGAAAAAGGCAAGGATTAACTCACTTGGTGCAAAAATTATGAAATATCAGCTTAGATAACCCTCCTATGGCATTTTTAGCTGCTGGAATTGAAGAGAAATCTAGATATTTCCTATTTAGTCCTAGCTTTATTTAGTTAAATTTGCAATATTCCAATTTTACCCTTAATTTATCAATTTTTCTGCTGATTTCATACCCTTGCCGTCCAGCCTAAATAACTTTTGGGTCTAATTGCCTTTTAAATCCTTTCTCATTAGACTCTTAAGCTATTTAATCACTCTAGCAACTTTTACACCTATTACAATTTAGTCCTTTTCATTTAATTGGCTACCCAAACATTAAAATTTCCTAACGAAATTTTAATACCAAATTAATAACATTTCATAAATATTTATAAAATTATTTTTGACTCGGTTTTACGAGATAGAGGTCTCAATACCTTGTTTTTACCCAATTTCTTCAATAATTTCTTTTTCTATCTAATCATTAAATTGGTAAAATTTTTCTATCAATATTTTCATACGATTTTCCTATCATATCAATTTTCAAGCAAAAATATTGAAATAAATTTCTCTTTAAATCGGATCTATGGTTACGAAACCATTGTTCCGATAACCTTGAATTTAGGCCATTACAATCAGACAATAATCATGGAAAAGGAGGGTTAGCAGGGTAAATATTGATGGCACATTCGTAGCCGTTTTTTATTAGGTATGTTCTTTCGTTAATAAAAGTAATTATTTGATTGCTATTTTGTAATTTAATGTTTATCTATATATGGTTGGTTCATCAAATTCTTTGGATTGAGAAACAAGAAAGACTATGGTTGAAAGATACCATGACATTATACATGAAATGAGAAAGATCGTAGTTGAAACTATGGCATTAAACCGGAATGAATAAGAGCATAGTTGAAAGATACTATGGCATTAAATCTGATGCGAATAAGATTATAGTTGAAAGATACTATAGCAATACATCGACAATGAATAAGACCATAGTTAAAAGATAGTATGGCATCACTTCGAAAATGTATAAGACCGTGGTTGGAAGATACAACGACATCCTTTAAACAATGAATTATTTGAAAAGGTACATAAATTAAACGAGTATTATATTAATGATTTGAAGTTTGTTGTGTGAATAGAAGGTGAATTGAGTTTTAAATATGTTTACTTGTAATGTTTTATGCCATAATAAAGTCATTTGTTTCATAAATGTTTGCCTCTTAATCATGGTTTATTGCGTATAAATGGATATATGAGATGGTTATATGAAATTTGATCTGTAAATGGGAAAACTTTTGAGGTATGTGATATGTTAAATGAACAAATGATGGATGAACTGAGGTTATATGTGTGTTTACTTATAAATGTTATGTTTTGATAATGTTATACAGTTATATTTGTGAATTTTCTAACCTTGTGAGACTTGTGATGTGGATAGGCAATTAAATGAACTTATGACCTTGATTATGATTTTTCATTATAAAAGATTTAGGTTAAATCATTTATGGTAAGTTAAGTTTTATGTTCAATACGAACCTACTAAGCTTTATGCAAGCTTACCTCGTTTTGGTTTTTCTTCTTTGTAGATCGTCGGATTCGAGCTGTCGATTGGATTACTTTTGGAAATCACACTATTCGTTCAACAATTCGGTATAAGTTGTGATTATTTTGATTTAGGTTATAAGTGGCATGTTCTAGGAGCATTTAAGTTCTTTTTCTATAATGAAGTTATTCAAACTTGGTTTAAGCATATTTGTGTATGTATCTTTGGATTTGTCTTGTATATGTTCATATATGTATGTCTTTAGTTGTTTGGTATAGGATTCTTAGAAGTGTTTGAAATATGGTAAAATTGAATGCGAATGGAGTGGATGAATTGTTATTTTTGGCATGTGTGTAAGGCAAAGACTTGAGATCCTTGAATGTGAACTAGTTTGGTGTATGAAATGTGGTGCCAATGAAGGCACATTGGTTAGAAATTTAAGTTGGATGTTTTGATATGTTTCAAGCATGTTTGAAATGTGTTTTGAAGGATAAAAATAGAATATATTGATTTGACTTGGTAAATAAGAAAGGGTTGAAATTTTGGCTTGCTTATAAGTTTTTAGGCTACACAGGGTTTGGGACACGGGTTGTCACACGGCCATGTGCCACACATGGTCTATCCACACAGCCGTTTGGATGTTAATCTTTAGGTGTAGGATTTGTTTCACATGGGCACAATGAGTTACACGGCCTAGCGACACGGCCGTGTGACCTTGAGAGCATAGGTGTGTGGAGTAGCCACATAGACATGTTTGGTGCCACACGACCTTTGTCGCACGACTGTGTGACACTTGTTTCCAAAATTTTAATAGTTTTCACACTTTTTTGTTTTAATCTAAATTACTCCCTGATTGTTTTGAAACTATTTTTAAGGTCCTTTAAACTCAATTTAAGGTCCATAAATTTATGTTTGCCATATTTAACAAATGATTTGATTATTTATATTTAAAGTTAATATTTGAGAAGATTTAAGTTGTTAAATATTTTGTTATTTGATGTGATACTCCGTAACCCTAATTTGGCAATGAAGATGGGTTAGGGATGTTACAACTAATGCCGGACTCAAATCAGAATAAAGTCTACATTATGTACCTACCCTTACTCGAAGATCTCAATCAGAATAAGATTGTGACACGTTTCATAAATGACATCATGATGATCTCATAATCTAAATAATATATTAAAATAAATAAAAATATTTTTATACTATTTCCATTTTTTTTCGGCTTTCTTTTCTTCTTTTCAATTTCCTTTTCTTCTTTACTCTGCAAAGGACTTTTACTTTCAATAGTTGATTTCAATTCCTGTCTTTCACCTTTTGCTGTTGATAGTGCTTGTTCTTTGTTCGAAAAGTTGATTGTCTAAACAGCAGCTTCATGTTCGTCGTTGGCATCTTTTATTGAAGGAGTACTTGATGGCACAGCAAACCAAAATCCCAATACAAAATAAAACCAGAGACTACCCAGATAATAAATATAGAATCCCAATAAAAAAGGTAAACCAAAATCAAATTCACCTATTGGGGGGAAAATGGAATCAAATCCTAGAAAACAAACCCAAACTGAAACTTAGTTTTGCAAATCAAGAAAACAAACCTAGAAAAATCTTATGTTTGCAAACATGTTTATCAATTCCTATCTTTCACCTTCTATTATTGATGGTGCTTGCTCTTTGTTTGAGAAGTTTAACGGCAACTTCGTGTTTGTCACTGAAAAGCAAATCAAAATCCCAATACAAAATCAAAGCAGAGACTACCAAGATAATAAACATGGAATCCCAATAAAAAAAGTAAACCAAAATCAAATTCACACATTACGAGAAAAACAAACCAAAACTAAAACTTAGTTTTGCAAACCCAAAAAAAAACACTTCAAAAAATCTTAGATTTGCAAACATGTACATCATCCGAGGTTAGAAAGTAGAGGCAACGTTAAAAAAGGAAAAGAAACAAGAGGCTGAGTAGCGGTGCACATTGATCGAAGGCAAGGCCATTGACGATGGTGGCTCGATGACATTGGAGAGCAAACAAAACATAGCAGGAAAATTCATAATCAACTATCTAGGGTTTTTATTGAGTACAAATTCAAAAAATTCAAACAAAATATCAACGACTAAAACATATTATACATTTCTTTTATTTTTTAAAGAAATTAGAAGAAGAGTTTAATGATGAACATGAAAGGCAATTTCTACTCAAAGGAAAAAAGCTCAAGTTAACCATTCAATGTAAACTGTGGTCAATTGCCGATGTTTCAAGGACACAACGAAGGGAGAAAAAGAGTAACAAAATTCGAGTAAATAATTTCTAAGGCGGTAAGATTTGACATCAAGCGAAACTTGATTATCCAATCCAACCCTAATGAATATAGATTAAGAGATTGGGAAGAAGAAAGGAAAACAACGAAAAAAGGAAAAAGAAAAAGGAAAATGGAAAAAAAGAAGGAAAACCTGTATAAAAATATATTATTTCGATTATGACATCATTTATGCCACATGTATTCTATCATGTGTCTTGAACTTAACGATGTTAGACTCGGGTACTGATTTATTTGAAGGAAAAAAAGTTCGAGTACCAATCTAAGACAAAAAAAAAACATAAAATACCAATTTGGGATAAGTGGACAAATTTAGTACCAATTTTATATTTAATCTTTTTTAAAAATAATTTTTTTTATTTTCAAAAAATTAATAATTACTGATGTGACATTTATGTATATGTTTAATAACATTAATTTTTGAACATTAATTTTTTCACCGATTTTAGAGTGATTTGACAAATAAAATAAGTTTAATAACTAAATATATGAATAATTAAATGAATATTTAAAATAATTTTTTTTATAAAATTAAAAAGCCAAATAAATCACTACGTAACTAACAATGAATTTCAACAAATACAAACTTCGGTACAATGACACGATGGTATCAAATTAGCTTGATTAATGGCAAACGATGCTTTGTCTTATGCTCAAACTAATAATGCATATAGTACTTATCCTTTTTCTTTTCTTTTTTTTTTTGAAATAAAGCCCGTCTCTTTATTAAAGATCAATAATATAGAAGAAATAGAGTAACTAAAGAGAACTCAATAGTCCAAAAAAGACAAACTTAAAAAGAAAAATAATCCCTCCCCATGAGAGAATAACTTCAATCGGCAAATGTTTGCATCTCCAAAGCCAAAAAAATCATCAATCATCCAAGCAAGTAACAAAAATCAAACACTGGAGACAGATTGGGAAGGTTTCGCACAAAAGCCATTTAAATGAGCAGAGCTTATGGTGGACCTAAAAGCCGACAATCTTCCGCAGCCGCCGCAACAACCACTGCCGGTGCTTCCTTCACCCAAAACCTATCTTCATCACATGATAACCTATCTTTAGCTATTTTATGTGATGTGCTATTACCAGATCGACAGACAAATTGAAAACAATAGGAGTGAAAAAACTTTGAGAACTCTTTTGCTTCCCAGATAAAAGTACTTATCTCTGAAAGGTTTTCTGTAACACCCCTAACTCGTATCCGTCGCCGAAACAAGGTTACAGAGCATTACCAAACAAACGGAATAGTAAACTATTCAATTCATACATCATGCAAACATAATCTAATTACATTCAAATACATTCATAACGTCCCTTAATCGAGCCCTCGAGGCCCCAAAAATACTATAGAAACAGTTCGAGACTAAATAAAAAACATTTGGAAAGTTTAGGAAAAAGTTCAAAATTTTGGACTGTAGGGGTCACATGGTCGTGTGGCCAGGCCGTGTAACTCACACGGTTGAGACATATGCCCGTATCTCAGGTGTAACAATCGAAATAGGGACACACGGCTGTGTCCCAGCCCATGTTCGTACTCGTGTAACTCTCTGACTTAGGTCACAGGACCAAGCCACACGCCCATGTGCCAGGTATTGTAACAATCAAAATAGCAACCTTTAAGACCTATAGAGGACACACGACCATGTCGCCTAGCTGTGTGTCACATACGACTGAGACACACGCCCTTGTCTTAGGCCGTGTGGAACAAGAAATAGGCCAAAATCTAACCTTTTCCTTTCATACAATTTCAACAAGTACTTACAAGCCAAACGAACTTATGATCAAGCCACCAAAACATGCCAAAATACGCATAATAAGAACATTTCAATATACTAAAAATTCATTCAACCAATATGCCATTTAGGCACCTCAATCACAACTAAGCATTCATACTTACTTTTGAATCAAAATGATCATGTTTCATCCAAACAATCTTAACTAAATTCCATATCAACACATAACTTAATTAACCACATTTCAACCATGCCCACACATACCACTTTGGCGATTTAAACCATCCATCAATTTAGCAATAAAAACACTAACCATCAAGACATCAAATGTCAAAAGCACACCAACCATATTACCATATTTACAAGCCAAACATAACAACTAGTTCATCAAACACAAGTCCACCTATGTATGCCATTATAATGAAAATAAGTCTTTCCCTACCTCATTCTTTCCTTCGACAACCCTTCCTGCTTTATCCTGTAAACATTTATTACTATTCAAATGCTTTCTCTATGTTGCAAATCGATAAAAAAAGATATGTTCCTTCCCCGAATTTCAACCAGTCTACTCTCACACACAACTCCCAATACAACTCCTCTTTGTTCGCCTCAAGATTCATAGCTACTTCACATCCACTAGCTCCATCAACACATCATCCGTTGGGTACAAAGGGCTTAAGTGATCAAGTTGAGATCGAAGAGTTTGTATTATAAGCCTTTTTTCTCGATGAATTTGTTGAAACCACCTGTTTAACCCTTCACTAATAAAATTAAGTCTCTCTCACCTCATTCTCTCATTCGACAACCTTTCCCTCATTATCCTATGAACATTTAATACCATTCAATCGCTTTCTCTATGTTGCAAATTGATAAAAAAGATGTGTTCCTATCCCTGAATTTCAACCAGTTTGCTCTCGCACGTTGCTCCTAATACAACTCCTCTTTGTTCGCCTTAAGATTCATAGCTAACTTTACATCCACTAGCTCCATCAACACGTCATCTGTTGGGTACAAAATGCTTAACTGATCAAGTTGAGATTGAAGAGTTTGCATCGTATGCTTTTTTTCTTGACGAATCTATTGAAACCACTTGTTTAACCCTTTATTGACGAAATTAAGTCTTTCCAAAACACTTCCAATCGAAACTCCCCAAAGTCTAAAGACCTTCCTCCACAAGAATCCTCCAGTAACCAAGCCACTTCAAACCAAAAGTGCCATTGAAAACTACTAAGAATTCCATCCTTTGCATCCACAACAATCGAGCAATGGTCAGAGAAAGTATGCGGGAGATGCGAAACACGATACTGTGGAAACATTTGATTCCACATAGCATTAGCAACATCCTTGTCCAACCGCTTCTTGATATTATTACTAGCAAACTAACCTCATTTCCAAGTATACCACACACCCTTATAACCTAAATCTTCTAAAGAGCAGTCTTCCAACGCACTACTAAAAGCTCTCATTTGCCTGTCGCTTCTCAATAAAGCCCTTTGCTTTTCAAAGGAGAATAGTTTCTCATTAAAGTCGCCTATCACTAACCAAGGTACTTCTGGGAAATCATTCAATTGTGGTAATAACTGCCAAGACTCACTTCTACGTTGCTCTTGTGGCGCCCCATAAAAACCAGTACATTGGCAACACTTACCCTCCAAATCCTCATTTACAAATATATCAATATGGCTGTCCGAAAAAGATCGTAACATATCTGTACAATTTTGTTTCCACCCAAAACAAAGTCCACCCATACTCTCGGCAGAGGTGACATCTATACCATTCAGGAATCACAAAGCTTGGTAACGAGAAACTACATAAATATCATCTGACTATTAAAACTTTTTTTAAATCACTCTATTCTAAAAAAAATTCATAATATTCACTTAATTTATCATTTTAATTTTTAATCCAAAATTGTTAAAATATTAACAGTCATTGATGTGACAGTTAATGACATGTACTTTTTTCATTAATTTTTTTATTTTAAACCCAAAATGGTAAGTTTTGGGTGCTTTAAAACTAGAGGAAGTGTAAAGCTAAAGAATAAAAGGCATCGTTGTCATGACGATTGGAATGCGTTACTGAAGGGTTATAGGAGGCGCTGTCACCTCCGCTTTGGCTTCCGTTGGCTCCGGATCCAGAGAAACATGCTTCGATTATTCTTTAGGCTTTTAAAGCACTCATGACTCGAAGGTATTCTTCCGCTTACCTGACCATAATACCAGCTATGCATTCATGATGAGTGGTTGCTTCTGTAAGATTAAAAGATTTTAGATCTGGGAGATAAACTTGAAACAATGTTAGTTGAGCAGAAAGATTGGTTGCTTCTATTTGAAGGGTTTGAAATTTACGCTCCAGTTCTAAAATATAACGAGTATTCCTCTCTTTTGAGTGAGCTGTTGACTACTTATTTGCTTCCTTGGCTTCTAGAAGGCATAACTTTCTTACTTTCCATAACGGCATTACTGTGCTTGTATCTAGGCCTAGAGGAGGAGGAGGTGGTGGTGGTAGAGGAGGATAACGTCAGCTTTTCCCCCTAACAAGGATCTATTGTAGATTTGGTGTGTCCTTCAGTATGAACGTCGAAGTAGTTGAGCTTGATAAGGTGAATGTAGGTTGATAAAAGATCCTCGTTGGATCCTTCGACGTTCATGGGGCGTATCGTAGTCAGCAAGTGGAAGAATACCTTCGAGTGGCCCCTTTTGTGTCCTTTCTCTGTTCTTCAGTTTGTTTTAATTATAATTATAAAATCAGATGTAAATTTGTTGAGCATTGGCCTGCAATGCAACATGTGACCAGCAGCAGCTCACCAAGCAGACTAACATTGGAGCTGAATCGAGTGCAGCAACTAGTTTGATTTATTTTGTTTATTTTGGTCCAATTGTAACTTGTTAGTTCAAGTTGACATGTAACTTGTAATTTGTTATCAAAGTTGGTAGGATTAGTTTTGATTTGAACTTGATGTAAAGGCTGATATGTCAACTTACTTTTGTATGTAATTCAAAGATTGTATTTGTTATGCATTAGTGGAAACAGTTACATCATTAGGTAACTATTCAATTGTAATGTAACTTACATATATTTTCAAATTATCAATGAAATTATGCAAGTTTTTAAGTTATCTTCTTGCTCAAACTCTACTCTCACTCGTTTTTGCTTCAGTTTTTTGTTTTTGCTTTCTGTTTTATTTTGTTTGCTGCTAATGTTCCAACAAATGGTAATCAGAGCCTGCCATCTTTGAGGGCCTTTATTGTTGGTTGCTTTATTTGAGAAAACAAAAGCTTGAGAAGAAAGAAATTGTTGTTGAGTTTGTTTCAGCAAAATGAGCTTTACTCCACCTTCACTACCAGTGTTCACTAGAGAAAACTATCACATTTGGGTAGTAAAAATGAAGACATATCTCCAGGCACAAAATATGTATATGCGAGAATAGAAGAACTAGCCACGTGCGATTGTCTGTAGTGTGGTGGTGCTTGTGAAAAAAATACAGGGTTAGTTAAATGAAAGGGAATAACTTAATTGAACTGACTTGGATATTGTGTAGCCGCAAGCGACGCATCTTCTATCAGAGCGGATGATGAACTCGTCATGCGATCGTGTCCCCTCCTACGCTACTGTGGCGGTTGATGTTCCGTCTTTACTAGAATTTGCCGACTCTTCGCCTCCGATGCTAATAGATACGGCTTGCCAACAACTCTAAATCATGCTAAGTAATCAACTGCTGCCATCGTGTCCATTAAGAAAAATGGTTTGCAAATGTGTAAGGATTGCATCCTATGATCCCACACCTCGATATGCTCTCTATGCCACGCCGTCCAATCGTTATTGTCATTCCTCTGCATGTTCAACTTGTGATACTCTTTCAGATCTCACGGTGGCAACAAAATTTGTTGCCTCCACTTGATTTACCGCAACACCTGGTCCGATTAATGCATTTTCACCGTTGTATACACTACCAACAACACATTGGTGTCTCACATCTGTTGATTTTCCAACACTTCTAGCGGAATGCAAGATATGACATCGGTGTTAGCTTACAACATCTATTCAAACTAAAAAGCAAAATTGTATATATCATTATGTATGAATTTTTTAATAAATCATTACGTAATCAAATAGGTTCAAAAGAATAAGTAACTAACCTCGACTTTCGAGCGTTGATCTAACAATAGCCTAATATCTTCTAACTCTTTGGGCAGTCCCACGTAGCTCGGTTTCTGGTTCCACCTATAAAAGTGATATGTTAGTCGAAACGTATAATAAAAAAATTACTATATAGACTACGTATTTGTTAATAAATGATGTTTACCCCGTCACCAACGGAATCATATATGGGTCGATCACCTTAGGACATAGAAATGATAGTCGCCACTAGGCCCACGACTACAGTAAGAGCAGACAACCACTAATCATGTCCACTCGGTAGTGTGGCCCGACACATCTCCCAGTATAACATGGACAATACTGCAGATCCCCAACTTAGTCTCCCGCACTCATTAGAGTCCACTAGATGTAGTAGCCACCTTATATGCACCAAATTTCGAGATTTATTAAGCATTAAAATGCCCCCAATTAACCTCATGATGTATGCTCGGGCATATTGTGCTATGAGCTCCTCCGTTCAATCTTCAAGGTCTTTAAGGAGGTCGTTGAAATTATTCTTCAACTAATTTATTGATATTTGACCACCTTCGAACTTGTCTGAGACCTTCCTCAACAGTGATTGGTAGGAACCCACTTTGCTCAGAACGGTCGTTGATTCCGTGATAACTGGCCCATCCATTGATAGACCGAGTTGTAACGTTACATCTTTGAGTGTGATTGTATACTAGTCCCATGGAAGGTGAAAATTGTTTGTTTTCGGCCTCCATCTTTCCACCAACGCGTTGATAGTGCCAAATCGAGTTTGCAGTCCTTGGACATACGAGATGCATGTAAGAATCCAGCCGCTTGCAAGTGGCTACGAATTTCAAGGATCGCAAACTTTCCAATATTATGAATAAAGCCCTCCAGAACATAATCATCTGCCTATTTACACAATAAAACAATTTCAAATTAAAAAATAAATTTAACATTAATGAAATTAATGAAATTTAAATTTTCGGCTTACCATTGCTAATTGGGCGGTGAAAATACGCTTGTTGTCGAAGCGGATTAGAGAGGTGGTCATTCGTGAGAAATCGATTTGAATGAATAAAAATGAGATAATTAAAAAAGATAATATTTTAAAATTAAAATATCGAAAAATTTAAAACGAAGAGAGTTTGAGAATATTGAGAGATGGATGTGAATGAAAAAAAAATGAAATTTGAGGGTATTTATAGGGTAAAAAAAATTAAACGTTGGTATATAATTTTTACCATTAGTGCAGTAGTATTAAAAAAGCCATTGCTAGAAACGCGTCCAGCTAGACGAATTTTCTTGACACCTGTACAAAAAGCTTGACCAATTGAACACATTTTTCATTTAAATATGCCTATTTTTTTAATTAATTTTAAAATTGGCCTAACACCTTATTAATTAAAAAAGGCCTACAACATGAACCATCTATAATTTGAGAAAAATATAAATTTATTCCATTTGACAAATTGTGTAGCTATGTATAGTGAAAAAGTTAGGGTTGGTAGGAGCCTGAAAAAATTGAATTTTAACTTTTTATAATTTTTAAAATTTTTAAATAACATATAATAAAATTATATTATATTTTTCAAAAATAATAAAAAATTGATTTAGTCTATATATATATAAAAGCAAATAAACACTTTCCAAATTATCAGTGCTTATTGATTGAACTTGCGAATAAGAAACAAAAAATATTTGTATTTATCAAAGGATATTGCAATTTTAATACTGATATCAAAATATATAATATATATCACAATTACTTTGGTAAAATTTTTAGTTTTATTTCTCTTTTCTTATGAAAAGCAACCAATTCCTCTACAATAATTAAATGACAAATTATATAAATAAATTTCATAATTAAGTTTATCTTAAGACTAAAAAATGTTCAAAGTAGTGAACTTACAAAAACAAAAAATTTATAATGATAATATAGTAAATTTATTTTTAAATAATTTTACATTTTGTCAATCAAACACTTATATCTTAAATTCTAATTAAATGAACTAAACAAGATAACTTTTTATCTTATAATATTATATTGTTATAATTTTATTATAAAAGATAATGTAGTTACGAAATTAATTTAAAATTCGACCAACCAAAAGCGGTTTAATGCTAAGAGGTTAACCTCCGCAAAAAGCCCAAAGTTAGAACTCAACCCAAGACATTCGAACTTTTCTCAGACGTGAATTAAAACACCAAAATTCACCTTAGAAATTGAAGAAGAATATTCGTATGTGGTACGATAATCGATCCCTGGTGAGGGAAGGAAGTTTTGTTGGATTTTAGCTACTATAAAAACGCATCTTTATGCGTCATCGATAAGCCAAGCCGTGATCTCTTTCACTGTGACAAAGGCCCTTCTTGTTTTTCTTTCCAAGAACCAGATACCCAAACCCTAAATTGCTTGCGTTTTCACAATCTGCGCACAACCAAAGCAAAGTTCCCATTTTTCCAGATCTGACTAAACTAAACCAATCCTTTAGATCGGCTTAAACCTTTAAAAAGTAAATAAAGACCCAGTTTTTAATATTTTTTCACTATATATTTCTATTTTGAAGTTGGATTAAGTTAAGTTAAAAAAAATTTGTTTGTGATTTTACGTGATCACGTTGGATTCTGCGGGATTTAAGCTAATTAGATCTGTTTTTGGGTATTTTTAATTTATATACGTTGTTTTAGCAGTTTAATTTTTTTATCGGTTTGGGAGCGTTTTTTCTTTTTCCTCAATGGCAGTGCCATCGGGAAATGCAGTTTTATCAGATAAAAAGCAGTTTCCTGCTCCTTCAGCTGCAGTAGCTGGCGGCGCAGGTGGTGATGCTGGAGCCGTTGGCGGTGCAGCAGCAGCAGCAGCAGGAGGAGGAGGAGGAGGTGCAGAGTTCAACCAGCACCATTATCGGAATTGGTTTCCCGATGAGCGTGATGGCTTTATCTATTGGTTGCGGGGTGAATTCGCAGCAGCCAATGCTATGATTGACTCCCTTTGTCATCATTTGCGTGAGGTCGGGGAAGTTGGGGAGTATGAAGCCGTCATAGCTTGCATTCAGCAAAGGAGATGTCACTGGAACCCCGTGCTTCATATGCAGCAGTACTTTTCGATTGCTGAGGTTTCCTATGCTCTTCAACAGGTGGCCTGGAGATGGAGGCAAAGGCATTGTGATCATGGGAAAGTTGGGGGAAAGGATTTTAAAAGGTTTGGCTTTGGCTTTAAGGGGCATAGGGTAGAGGTGGCCAAAGAAATACAGAATTCTGTGGTGGATACTAATGGGAATTCTACTATTACCGCTGTTTCAGAGAGAAATGAGAGAGGGAGTGAGAAATATGAGGAACTTAACTTAGGTGGTGAGTTAGGGAAGGTGGAAGATAAAGGCTCAGTTGTCACAGAGGGTAAGATGGTTACATAGTGTTTCATGTTTATTGCTTTCATTTCTTGTATTTACATTGTGGTGAACATTTGAATTAGGATAGTCAATAATATATTCTATGATGTAGCTTGCCATGTTTGATTATTTGTTCTGATGGGATGATTGAAGCTTGTTTGCCTAAAGGATTTTAAGTGTTGATATCGGTTGACTTTTACTTGCATTCTTGTGAAGAACAATACCTTCTGTTTCAGTTTGTTATGTTTGGTAATCTTTTCTGATGGGATGATTAAAATTTGTATCTAAAGGCTTTTCGGTGGTGACATTGGTGACTTTCACTTGCATTGCTGTGAATGTTGAATTTGTTAGTGAATGATACCATATTTTCGCAGCTTTTCATGGTTGATTATTTGTTGAATTGCCTTGTGTAATTTGATAAAACTAAATTTTCCTTGTAATCTAGTTGAATCTTTTACACACTAAAAGGTAACTACGCTTATATTATAATTGGGTTTATGATTGAATTGGTTTATATTAACACACGTAATTTGATCTTTTTCTTTTACCAAATGAAAAGCTAGTTAAAGAAGTTATATTCCTTTTATAACAAGTTTTTTGGGTCTGTTTATGCATTCAATTGTGTCTATTGGGCGTTGACATAACCTAGCAATCTATGATTGCAGTCTATGCTGTTTACTTTCTTTAGTTGATATTTGATTTGACTCGCTTTCTTCATTGCTCAGTCTGAATTACGAATGCTGTGTCAGACCTATATTCTGCATCCGAATCTGTCGTTTTAGCGTCTGTTCTATGCTCTACAATGCATAGTGCATGTAACGGAGCTTTCAGCATCTTACGAGGTGCTGAAAGTGGAAGCTACGCATTTAATATTCCCTAGATTTATTTTTCTTAGACTTGAAACTTATCCAAATTGTTTACTTATGTATTGTAGAAATATCGTCTCTTTCCTGTTTAGCTAGGAACAGCTGGAATAGATTGGGTAGGGTATTTAGTGGTTGCCCCTTGATTCAAATCTTGCTATAAATATTGAACTCAGTTCGATCTCTTCAAATAATTCTTTAGATTTTAACATTTAATTTCTCCTTTTTTTTTATATTTATATGTATTTATATTTATGATCTTTCAGAACATGATTCACATCCTGCACAAAATCAGAATGAAAACCAGACTCTGGCATTGTATCCAAAAACTTTTGTTGGTAATGAGATGTTTGACGGAAACATGGTAATGCTGTATAACTTTTATGATGATATTTTGAAATTTTGTATGAACTGATAGATTCTTGCTTCCTTTCCTCCCTATTCTTTGTACTTCTTATGAGCGAAATTTTATTTTAAGGTCAATGTGGTGGATGGGCTAAAATTGTATGAGAAACTGTTTGATGAGAAGGAAGTTTCTGACCTTGTCTCCTTGGTAAATGATTTAAGGGCTGCTGGGAAAAGAGGACATTTTCAAGGCAAGTTCTCTTAAAAGTTCTTTCTTTGGGGGTCATTTTGGCACCTAGAGTTTCGCTGCTTTCTTTGTTTTCAGCTGAATCCTATCACAATTGATAGGCTTTCAGCTTCGTTGTTTATAGTTTTATCTATCATGCATCTATTCTGGGGCAAGCTGGTAATTAGTATCGCTGAGTAGGAAAAACTGAAAACTGACCTGAACTGAGGTGTTTGGGCGGTTTATGAAATGCAAGTTAAAAAACTGCTATATCCAAAACTGAACTGAACTGAACTGAACTGAATTTTATTTTTATTTAATTTATAATTAATTTTAATTTTTTATGAAATAAAACAAATATTTTATATTTAAAAAAGTTAGAAGTTATGATTATTTTTTATTTACTTGGAAAATTGTTTTTAGAAATATTTATGAATAAAACTTTAAAACTTAACAAAAATAATATTCAAAAACCATAAAACAAAGTTCATTTTATCAAAATAAGTCTAAAAATTCAAAACCAAAAATTAATATGGAAAAACTGTGAACTGAACTGAATGAAATTATGATGGATGGTTCGAAAAATCTAAAAACCCCGACCAAACGAAATCGCCATCACCCCTAGTAATAAGGAAATCATCTACTATGTCAATTTCTGTACTGTGTTAGAGGGACGGATAATTTTGCTCATGGCAAAACTGATTAAGTTCTTTTATCTGCTGATCAGTCTTTGGAATAATGTTGTTTCAGTATGGTAGTGCAATTTCTTGGATGCTGTATATTTGTAATAATAATATCCTTGCATTCAAATATCACTAATAGCTGAATTGTAATGTGAAAATTTATGAGAAGCAGTTCAGACATATGTAGCTTCAAAAAAACCGATGAAGGGACATGGCAGAGAGATGATTCAATTGGGCCTTCCAATTGCTGATGCCCCTCTGGATGATGAAACTGCTGCCAGGACCTCCAAAGGCATGTTCTGTGCCTTCTCCTTGATTCTTAACCCCCACCCACCCAAATACATAAATGCACATATGTTTTTAAAATTTAAAGTTAAATGATTTTGATTCCTTTCTATGTTGATTGAGCTTTAGTAGATCGGAAAATAGAAGCCATTCCTTCCTTGTTGCAAGATGCTATTGAACGTTTGGTCGACTTGCAAGTTATTAATGCAAAGCCAGACTCTTGCATCATTGATGTCTATAATGAGGTAGGTAAAAGATGGTGCTGCTGGTTGTTTCCTATACCATGAGTCTAGCTTTAAGCCTAATGTTACTGTGGTCTTTTTCTTCTAGGGGATCATTCACCGCCTCGAATGTGGCCACCTTGGTTTGGAAACCCTACTTTCGTCTTGTTCTTGACTGAGTGTGACATTACTTTTGGAAGGGTTATTGGGGTTGATCATCCGGGTGATTTCAAAGGCTCTCTAAAGCTTTCTCTTTCACCTGGGTAAATGTTTTACTGTTTTCTGTGCTCAGAAAATGGTCATTGTTTAGAATTGAATGATATCTATTGTGTCCGGCTAACTAATTTCGATCAATTTAGCTATTTAGTCCTAAAACATCTGGTAATAATGCCTCTAATGAATGGAGGCCTCACTTATGTTTCTTTGACTCCATTTTTTTTAAGTATCTGTGGTGAGCACATTTTCAGACATGAGTATTTGGAATATGATTCTTCAAGGGGAAAACTTTAAAAAATTGAACATATCCATGTCACACGTATACTTATATCCAACACTTGCACTAGAGTCCAAGTAACAGAGGTCCCTACATTAGAATAGTGGTGGCTAATATAAGGTATTCTTCTCTAGAACTGCTTCATTTAGTTCAATTGGATTGTCTTCTTTTGTTTCATATTTCCTGATTGTGAATTTCATAACTTTGATGCAGATCTCTCCTCGTAATGGAAGGAAAATCAGCTGATTTTGCCAAACATGCACTACCTTCTGTCCGAAAGCACCGCATGCTTGTTACATTTACCAAGTATCAACCAAAGAAATCTGTGGCTGACAACCAGAGGCCTCCTTCACCTTCGGTTTCTCAGTCTTCACAATGGGGTCCACCATCTAGTCGATCACCCAACCATTTTCGCCATTCTGCTGGCCCCAAGCATTTTGCAGCAATACCAACAACTGGTGTACTTCCAGCTGCAGCAATTCGGCCACAAATTCCACCCGCAAATGTTGTTCAACCATTATTTGTGCCTGCACCTGCTATTCCATTTCCTGCTCCAGTTCCCATCCCGCCTGGTTCGACCGGGTGGTCAGCCGCTGCTGGTCAAAGGCATTTTCCACCTCATCTACCCATTCCTGGCACTGGAGTTTTCTTGCCTCCACCAGGCTCAAATTCATCGTCTCAACAGTTGTCAACTATTGCAACCGAACTCAATGTTCCCATGGAGACGATTTCCCCTTTAGAAAACAGTAATGGTTCAGGGAAACTCACTCACCATAAAACTTCACCTAGAGGGAAGTGTGATAGACCGTCACCAAAACAAGGCTGCAATGGAAGTGTAGATGAAACTGGTAATGGAAGTGCTATGATGAAGGAAGAACAGCAATGTGCTTGACAAGCGAACCTGCAAATGCAGTTTAGAGAGAGAGAAAGAGAAAGAGGTAGGCTGCAAACAGAAATGAGTTTCAAGCAAATGTAAAGATCGGGTGGCATTCGAAACTTTTTTTGACATTTCATACTGGTGGGGGAAGGGAAGAACTTCTCAGTTCTCTCTACAATCTTTCATTTGTGTTTTTGGTTATCATATGCACTCTTAAAGTATGTGGAAAACTCCATTTTTGATTTAAGCTTTGGCTCTTATGAGTATCTGATTTACAAGTTTTCTTACGCAGAAATGGTTGAGTTGCTTTACGGTACTGAAAAGATATGGGTGACTCACTAGAGTGTCGAAAACAAGTTATTTCAGCTTATGCTACTTGGACTCTGGTCCAAGTGTTAGAAATGAGTATGTGCTTGATAATATTGCTATATTCAATTTTTTAAACTTTTCATTTTGGATAAATTTGTATAAATATATATTTAGGGAGTCACGTTTTTATACCTACCCGAGACATGGCTATTCTCTAAAAATATGCCTTAGACACGAGTATTTTAACAAAATGAAGAATCTGGGCAAAATATAAGTTTGAGTTTGTGCTGTTACGAATATAATAAAATTGAGTATGAATGTATGAATATTTCTTTAAAAAGAAGAAGAAAAACAGATTATATATATATATTGGTACATTTGCATGCATAATTAAGGCCAGGAGAAGTTAATTAAGGTTGTTTGGTTTCCCGTTTTAGCTACCTATTGTATGTAGTGCGTTGTTGGAAGGAGATATGTATGTAGTAAGTTGCTGGAAGGAGATAGAGTGAAGGATATGTTGAATGTCTTCAAATATTGATTGGGGTTTCCATTCTGCAATAGTGTATCCTAATAAAAGATTAAGGTAAATTATATTTACAGTTACTCAACTTTGGGGTAGTTGATAAAACAATCATTTAAGTTTCAATTCAGTCATTCCAACTTTCGAAAAATAACAAAACAATCCTTTTAACCATTTTTCGTTACTTTTGTAACGGAAAAGTGACATGGCATTTAATGGTGGACTAGCTGTCATTTAAACAGACCCATTTAAGAAGTTTGGGAAGTAGAAGAACAAGAGAAAAAGAAGAATAAGAAGATGAGAAGAAAAAGAGAAAATGGAAGGAGCTTCGTACCAGCAATTCCCAAGGGTCAAAATCCGGGAACTCAAAGACGACTATGCTTCCATGACACCAACACCTCCATTGCCAATGCCTTCCGCCGCATCATGATCGCCGAGGTTCCCACCATAGCCATCTTGATGCAGTTGCTAAAACCATTAAACCTGGAGCTATTTTTGTAAGAGAGCCATAAGTGCTTTGCATTTGAATCCTTTGTGAGTAAAACAATGTTGGAAGCCTTCGACTCCCCTAAATTTGGGGTCGCAAAAGATTCTGACTCGAAAAGACTTGACCCCAAGCAGCATTTCAACACATTCAAGACCCTAAAATCTACATACCCTAAATCATTTTTAGCTCAAAAACCCAAGCTCTTCTTTAGCTAGATTCACCAGAACCAAGTATCTCAACATTGTCCATGCTAAAATGGAGTGTTCCTTTTTCAGGAACTTGAACCAAAGGAAGCTAGTTACCTCCGGTGGGTTCCTCGATACAACTTTTTTCATAGCTTTCGCAAAGATGTTTAGTTGATTTTGGCTCTTGCATTGCTTGGGATTTTCAATGCATGTTTCAATCTTTTAGGCAAAGAAAGACTGTAGCTTCTTGGAGATTTACATGGAAAATGTGATTGAAGAATCACTTCTATCCGACAAAATCAATAATGGCAATGTTGACGTCAGGGTCAGTTTCATGGTGGTTCCAGGGTTTAAGATTGGTGCAATTGTGAGACAAAGTCAAGTTTATTTGTCTCCAGTTATTACTCCTTCGGTCAGTTAATGGGCGATGAACTTTTCGTTGAGGAAAGAAGAGTTAACTTAAATTTTGATGAGGTCGATGGCTATGGTGGGAACCTTGGTGATCATGATGCGGCGGAGGGTATTGGCCTTGGGAATCGCTAGTACGAAGCTCCTCATTTTTCTCTTCTTCTTCTCCATTTCTTCTTTTTACCTAAACCAATCATTTTTTATTTTCTTTTTGACCCTTTGACTACTCGTCCAACGTGGTAAGTTAACTGGCCACACTAGCCAATTAATTGGCCACATCAACTATTCTGTTAAGCCTGTGATGGAGAATGTTAATGAGTGACTGATTTGTCACTTTTCTATAACGTTAGTGATTGATTTATTATTTTTCAAAAGTTGAGTGACTAAATTGAAACCCGAGTGACTGTTTTGTTAGTTACCCCAAAGTTGAGTGATTGTTGGTGTAATTTACCTAAAGATTAACTCACCTTTTCTCCTTGTTATGAAACGTGCAAGAAGAGACATTATAAAAATTAAGCATAAGGAAAATAAAGCGTAAGGAGAGAATTCTCGCTTGAAGCTTGTTGGTAAATTTGTAACTTTTGATAGAGAGTAGATGGGAGCCATCAGTGCCCTCAGCGATAGCGCCTCCAATGAGATAAGTGTTATTTTCTTATCATGATGAGGTAGAGAGACCAAGGGGAAAACAAGGACTTGAGTTGTTGTATTACGAGATAAAAGAATTCGTGTTTGTGCTGTGTGGAAGGGCCTAGGAGTGAAGGATCAAAGAATAGAATAAGAGTGACCATTGATTCTAATAATGACTCCAGTAGGGTTAGTGTAACACCCCTAACCCGTAATCGACATCGGATTAGGGTTACGAGGCATTACCAGACAGACAGAACATTTCAGACCAATTTAGAATTTCGGATATTATATAACAGTGATACTTAGGTATTCATCAACAATTCATCCATTAAGAAGGTCTACGAGGCTTAAAACGTACATTTAAGAAAGGTCTGGACTAAACCGAACACATTCAGAATTTTCAAAACTTAATCCAATCTTTCAAAATTGTTAAAGTCACACGCCCTTGTGACTAAGCCGTGTGACACACACGGGCACCAGACACGCCCATATGATCCAACCGTGCCAAAAAGAGGTCCTATATTGACTTTTTCACACGGGTAACAGACATGCCCGTGTTCTATGGCTGTGTGATTCTTAGCTAGCTACTGACTTAAGCCCACGGCCAACAAACACGCCCGTGTACTATGATCGTGTGGCACAATGCAGGCTTGGTTTAAACCAATTTGCCACCCCTTTATGGGTCATTCCTACAAGCCAAATTAAACAACATTCAACAACTCATTCAAACCATACCATTTGACAGCCAACTTTTATTTCATAACCTATATTTACAATTCAAAACTTAATACATAAACCTTCTAGACTATACATGCCATACTTTAAAATATTTACACTTTCAAAAGTACCAAAATGCGATCGATAGTGTGGTGACAATCCTCGACTATCCCCGAGCCTTCAGTAGCTACGATAACTGTAAAACAAATAGTAAACACACAGAGTAAGCTACAAAGAGCTTAGTAAGCCAAATACAATTGGTCTAACTACTAAGGCATATAAATACAATTCAACCATATAGATTTATAACTATTTCATAGAATAATTCATAAACTTAACCATACTCCTTTGTTTGCATATATGTCATGCTTCATTTCCATGCATAATTCACAGTGATAGAGTTTTTCATATTCAGAAATTTAGTACAATACAAACGTACTTGCATAGGTTATACATTTCATATACTCAATCTCAGATTTCATATGCTATCATCAGACGGGTCAGAAACGATATAGATGCTCATAAACAAGTACAATGCGGACGTCTCAGATGTGGTCTTACATGTAATTCAATATCGATGCCTCTGTCCCAGACAGGGTCTCACATGAAATCAGATACGATGTCGATATCCCAGACATGGTCTTATACGTAAATCTCAATCGAGGCCTATGTCCCAGACACGGTCTTACACGATGTTTCAGACAGATGTCAACTTTTCTTAAAAATGTACAGAGCTTTTCAGATATTAACATATTATCATACTTTACTCCAAAGATATTCATCAGGCGCTCGAGGCCATTCAATACAGATTAAAGTTTATATGTGCAGAATTTATTTCAATTAACACGTAATTGTAATTTGACTTACCTCGGACGGATTTCAGATAAAACGAGTCGACTATTCAACTATTTTGGACTTCCCTCGATCTAAGTCCGATTTTCTTTGTTCTTGATCTAATACCATACAAATTCAACCATTCAATCATTCATTTCATTCAATTTAATCTATATACACATATTTAGGGCACTTTATATTTTAGCCCTTACATTTTCACACTTTGACAATTTAGTCCATTTTTCACAAAATCACCAATATGCAAAATTTCTTTGCAACAAGGGCTAGCCGAATTTTCATGGCTTCTATATAAGCCCATACAACATGTTAAATTCACAATTCAGTCCTTCAAAACCTCATTTTCAAAATTTAACCCAAATAGCTCAATTTCATCAAAAACTCAAAGACAAAACTTATGAACCATCTACCAAGCCTTCATAATTCATTCAAAATCACAAAACTCATGATATCAACAATGGCATTTCATGAAATCTTTAACAGAAATAGAAATTCAAACATGGGTTTTGAAGAACACGAAGCAATGATCACAGAAACGTAGAAATTATCAAAAACGGACCAAAGTACATACCTTAATCAGCCAAATCAATGGCTGAACCCTAGGATGGTCTTCGTCTTTCTATTTCTTTGTATTTTCGGCAATACATGCATGAAATGGCTTCATTTTCATGTTTATTTTCATTTAATAACTTTAATAATCATGTTCCCATTTTTCCCTTGGCATATATCATCAAATTTTCAACCACTAATGTCCATCATTGTCTACCATTAATATAAATGGAAAATTTGACATGTAAGGACCTTTATTTTAAAAGCCAAGCCAATTAGTGCTTTAACTTTTAGTACTCAACTTTTATACTTTACGTGATTTAATCCTTTTTCATATTTAAGCATAGAAAAGGACAAATTAAATCACAGAAATTTCACAGACATAAATTCACATTTCACAGACACAAAAAATAATATTAAAATATTTTTTGGACTCGAATTTATGGTCCCGAAACCACTATTCTGACTAGGGTCAAAACCGAACTGTTACAATTCCCCCCTTAGGGATTTTCGTCCCTGAAAATCTTACCATTAAATAGATTTGAATATTGCTGTTTCATTGCATCCTCGAGCTCCCACGTAGCCTCTTATACACCGTGATGATGCCACATCACTTTAACTAGAAGAATTTTCTTATTTCGTAATTCTTTAATCTCACAGGCTAAAATATGGATCGGCTTTTCTTCGTAAGTCATATCAGACTAGATTTCAATCTCAGAAGGGGATATCACATGAGACGGATCAGATCTATACTATCGAAGCATCGATACATGAAATACATTATGAATCTTTTCTAACTCAGATGGTAGCCTCAATCTATAAGCAACCAAACCAACTCGCTCGGTGATTTCATACGGTCCAATGAACCTCGGACTCAACTTCCCCCTTTTACCAAATCGGAACAGTTTCTTCCACGGAGATACTTTCAGAAACACTTTATCATTGATCTCAAATTCAATATCTTTTCGTTTTAAATCTGCATAAGATTTCTGACGATCAGAGGCAGCTTTCAAACTATCTCGGATTACTTTCACTTTCTATTCTATTTCTTTTATCAAATCAATACCGTAAATCTTATTCTCACTAAGCTTAGACCAGTATAACGGAGTTCTACACTTTCTACCATATAAGGCTTCGTACAGAGCCATTTTAATGCTCGATTGAATGCTATTATTATAAGCAAATTCAATTAAAGGTAGATATTGTTCCCACGCACCTCCAAACTCAAGAACGCAACATCTCAACATATGCTCGAGTATCTGAATAATCCGTTCAGATTGACCATCTGTTTGTGGATGGAAAGCGGTGCTAAAATGCAATTTAGTACCCAGAGCATCTTGAAATTTCTTCCAGAATCGCGACGTATATCTCGGGTCTCTATCTGACACTATCGACAATGGCAGACCATGCAATCTCACAATATTAGAAATATACAATTCAGCTAGCTTATCGAGTGAGAAATCAGATCGTACTGGAATAAAATGAGCTGACTTTGTCAATCTGTCAACTACAACCCAGATTGCATCTTTCTTTCTCGGAGACAGAGGCAAACCCGAAACAAAATCCATGGTCACTCAATCCCATTTCTACTCCGGAATCATAATTTGTTGTAATAACCCAGATGGCACCTGATGCTCAGCTTTAATTTGCTGACAAATTAAATATCTCAAAACAAAGTCAGAAATATCTCTTTTCATTCCCGGTCACCAATATAGTTGTCTCAAATCGTTATAGATTTTCATACTTCCCGGATGTATAGAAAATCTACTACTGTGAGCTTCTTTTAAAATTGTTTGAATCAAATCTGGATTTCTTGGAACAAAAAGTCTATTTTTGAACTTCAAACAGTCATCATCATTGATTTGAAATTCAGAATCAGAATCAGAATCAGAATTACACTGAGTTCATTTAGCCATAATCTCATTATCAATCTTCTGAGCTTCGATAATCTGTTGTAAAAACAAAGGTCTCGCTTTTAATTCAGCTAAAACTGAACCATCATCAGACAGAACTAAATGAACATTCATTGCAAATAATGATTTTCGACTCAAAGCATCAACAACCACATTTGGCTTTCCCGGGTGATAATCAATCACAAGTTCGTAGTCTTTTAGTAGTTCTAATCATCTTCTCTGTCGCAAATTCAAATCTTTTTGCGTCATTAGATACTTCAGACTTTTATGATCAAAAAACACATGACATTTCTCGCCAAACAGATAGTGACGCTAGATCTTCAAAGCAAACACAATGACAGCTAACTCAAGGACGTGCATCAAATAGTTCTTCTCATGCGGCTTTAATTGCCTCGAAGCATAAGCAATAACTTTTCCTTCTTGCATTAAAACACAACCGAGTCTATTTAATGAAGTATCGCTGTAAACAATGAATTCTTTACCTGACTCAGGTTGTACCAACACCGGAGCTTCAGTTAACAGAGCTTTTAATCGATCAAAACTTTTCTGACATTTCTCAGACCATTCAAACTTCACATCTTTCTGAAGCAATTTTGTCAATGGAGTTGCTATCATAGAGAAATATTTTACAAATCGTCTGTAGTAACCGACAAGTCCCAGAAAACTGCGGACTTAAGATACATTCCTCGGAGGCTTCCAATCCAGAATAGCTGAAATCTTACTTGGATCAACTCGGATACTGGATGCTGATACAATATGACCCAGAAAACCAACTTCTCGCAACCAGAATTCACATTTACTAAACTTTGCATACAACTGTTTATCTCGCAGAGTCTGTAGCACTATTTTTAGATGTTCAGCATGCTCAGATTCATCACGTGAATAAATCAATATATCATCAATGAATACAAAAACAAATTGATCTAGATACGGTCCAAAAATTCTATTCATTAAATCCATAAATACAGCAGGTGCATTCGTTAAACTAAAAGTTATAACTAAAAATTCATAATGCCCGTACCTTGTTTTAAAAGTAGTTTTCAAAATGTCAGAGTCATTTTCTCGCAACTGATAATAACCTGATCTCAGATCTATCTTTGAAAACACAGTAGCACCTTTCAATTAATCGAATAAGTCATCAATTCTAGGCAGAGTATATTTGTTCTTTATAGTCACTTTGTTAAGCTGTCGGTAATCAATACACATTCTCATTGTGCCATCTTTTTTTTCACAAACAGTACAAGAGTTCCTCATGGTGAAAAACTCGGTCTAGCAAACCCTCGATCGGTCAATTCTTACAACTGAGATTTTAATTCCTTTAACTCGATCGGAGCCATTCTATACGGAGCTATTGAAATCAGAATAGTACCAGGTACTAATTCAATGCCGAACTCGACTTCTCGAATCAGAGGCAAACCAGGTAGTTCGTCAGGAAACACATCAGAGAAATCACAAAGAACAGGCACTGATTCAACTTTCTTATCATTCACTTTCGAATCTAACACATAAGCTAAGTAGGCTTCACAACCTTTCTTCACATATTTCCATATTTTTATTGCAGATACTACAACTGGTAGTCCATTCAGATCATTAGACTCAATTCTGATTATTTCATCATTCTTACACCTTAAATCAATGACTTTTCGTTTGCAATTCACAATTGCATCATGCAAAGTTAACCAATCCATTCCTAGAATTATGTCAAATTCATCAAAAGGTAAAAGCATTAGATCAACAGGAAAACATATATCTCATATCATTAACGGGCAATTTTTCAGACTTTATCGACCAAGACACTTTTGCCTAAGGGGTTTAATACTCTAATTACGAATTAGTAGACTCTACAGGCAAAGTCTTACTGTACACTAAATTCATACAAATATAAGAATGCTTTGATCCAGGATCTATCAATGCAATCACAGAAGTATCATAGAGAGTAAAAGTACCAGTAATCATGTTTGGAGATGAGGCTTCCTCACGAGCTCGGAAAGCATAGGCTCTGACAGGTGCTTTGGCCTCAAATCTAATAATAGTATCTCTAGTAGTTCTTTGACCACTACTTGCATTTCTCGAATCTCTGGAAGGTCTACCCCTAGTTGAGGTGTTACTCAATCTTAGATTCTGTACATTCTCTCTCTCGGTAGGTTTAGAACAATCTCTTACAAAATGTTCTAGAGATCTACATCAGAAACAAGAATTTACAATTTCCCGGATGTCTTTTACCACAGTGTTTACATTCAGGTCTTTCAGATCGGACATTTCCAACACTTGCAACAGAAGTAGCAGGGACTCTAAAGTTTGAATATGATCTAGCTCGATCTCGGTTTGAATGTCCCACATTAGCATTTGGACGGTTTTGATCATCTCGAAATTTCTTTGACATAGACTGAAATGATCTACTCGAAAATCTCTTTCTAGCATCTCTAGCATTAAAATCAGCTTTTCTTTTTTCTTTACTTAATTCTTCAGCTTTACATGCTCACTCAACAAGCATTACTATTTCTTTAATTTCCAAAATCCCAACTAAAAAACGTATATCTTCGTTCAGTCCATCTTCAAACCTTTTGCACATTATTGCTTCATTCGATACACATTCCTGAGCATACTGGATCAATCTCACAAATTCACGTTCGTATTTAGTAACAGACATACGACCCTATTTAAGCTCGAGAAACTCTTTACATTTCTGATCAATGAATCTCTGACTGATATATTTCTTCCAGAATTCAGATTGAAAGAAATCCCAAGTAACCCGTTCACTCGGGACTACAAATATTAAAGTTTTCCACCAATGATACGCTGTATCTCTCAGAAGTGAAACAACACATTTAACACATTCCTCAGGACTCAAAGACATTTCATCAAACACTCGTATTGTATTTTCTAACCAGAATTCAGCTCTTTCAGCATCATCATTTGTTGTAGCTCGGAACTCTTCAGCCCTATACTTTCTAATCTTATCAACAGGTGGTCTATTCAACTTACCAGATTCACTCGTGGCATATCAGGAGTTTTAGAAGGATTAACCGGGGGTGGAGGTTGCTGTACAGTCAGATTGGTTCTAATGTATTAAGTGAACCATTCATTCATCATTTGATAGAAGGCTTGCTTAGCCTCACCATCACGGCTACTCGTAGCCGGTCTAGAATCAGCTTACACCGTTCCTTGCGCGGGAGCAGGCGCATTGCTTTCAACATCGTCAGCTACAGCTCTATCGGGATCTATTTGCTATATAAAAGCATATTTCAATGTCAGGAGTCATCACACTATCATAGATTCAGATATATGGTATGTATAGCAAGACTTACATACACTATGGTAGTCCTAGAACCGACTAAACCATAGCTCTGATACTAGTAAAATGTAACACCCTTAACCCGTAACTGACATCGAATTAGGGTTACGAGGCATTACTAGACAGACATAACATTTCAGACCAATTCAGAATTTCAGATATTATATAACAATGATTCTTAGGTATTCATCAACAATTCATCCGTTAAGAAGGTCTACGAGACCAAAAACGTACAATTAAGAAAGGTCTAGACTAAACCAAACACATTCAAAATTTTCAGAACTTAACCCAATATTTCTAAATTGTTAAAGTCACATGTCCGTGTGACTAAGCCGTGTGACACACATGGGCAGCAGACACGCCCATGTGATCCAACCGTGCCAAAAAGAGGTCCTATACTGACTTTTTCACACGGCCAATAGACACGCCCGTGTGATTCTTAGCTAGCTACTGACTTAAGCCCACGGCCAACAAACACGCCCGTGTGCTATGGCCGTGTGGCATAATGCAGGCTTGGTCTAAGCCAATTTTCCACCCCTTTATGGGTCACTTCTACAAGCCAAATTAAACAACATTCAACAACTCATTCAAACCATACCATTTGACAGCCAACTTTCATTGCATAACCTATATTTACAATTCAAAACTTAATACATAACCTTCTAGACTATACATGCCATACTTTAAAACATTTACACTTTCAAAAGTACCAAAATGTGATCGATAGTGTGGTGACAATCCTCGACTATCCCCGAGCCTTTAGTAGCTACAATAGCTGTAAAACAGACAGTAAACACACAGAGTAAGCTACAAAGAGCTTAGTAAGCCAAATACAATTGGTCTAACTACTAAGGAATATACATACAATTCAACCATATAGATTTATAACTATTTCATAGAATAATTCATAAACTTAACTATACTCCTTTGTTTGCATATATGTCATGCTTCATTTCCATACATAATTCACAGAGACAGAGTTTTTCATATTCAGAAATTTAGTACAACACAAACGTACCTGCATAGGTTATACATTTCACATACTCAATCTCAGATTTCATATGCTATCATCAGACGGGTCAGAAACGATATAGATGCTCATAAACAAGTACAATGCGGACGTCTCAGACGTGGTCTTACATGTAATTCAATATCGATGCCTCTGTCCCAAACAGGGTCTTACACGAAATCAGATACAATGCTGATGTCCCAGACATGGTCTTATATGTAAATCTCACTCGAGGCCTGTGTCCCAGACACGGTCTTACACGATGTCTCAGACAGATGTCAACTTTTCTTAGAAACGTACAGAGCTTTTCAGATATTAACATATTATCATACTTTCCTCCAAAGATATTCATCAGGAACTCAAGGCCACTCAATATAGATTACAGTTTATATGTGCAGAATTTATTTCAATTAACACGTAATTGTAATTTGACTTACCTCGGACGAATTTCAGATAAAAGGAGTCGACTATTCAACTATTTTGGACTTCCCTCGATTTAAGTCTGATTTTCTTTGTTCTTGATCTAATACAATACAAATTCAACCATTCAATCATTCATTTCATTCAATTTAATCTATATACACATATTTAGGGCACTTTATATTTTAGCCCTTACATTTTCACACTTTTATAATTTAGTCCATTTTTCACAAAATCACCAATATGCAAAATTTCTTTGCAAAAAGGGCTAGCCAAATTTTCATGTCTTCTATATAAGCCCATACAACATGTTCAATTCACAATTCAGTCCTTCAAAACCTCATTTTCAAAATTTAACCCAAATAGCTCAATTTCATTAAAAACTCAAAGACAAAACTTATGAACCATCTACCAAGCCTTCATAATTCATTCAAAAACATCACAAAAATCATGATATCAACAATGGCACTTCATGAAATCTTTAACAGAAATAGAAATTCAGACAGGGGTTTTGAATAACACGAAGCAACAATCACAGAAACGTAGAAATTATCAAAAACGGACCAAAGTACATACCTTAATCAACCAAATCAATGGCCGAACCCTAGGATGGTCTTCTTCTTTCTATTTATTTATATTTTTGGTAATACATGCATGAAATGGCTTCATTTTCATGTTTATTTTCATTTAATAACTTTAATAATCATTTTCCCATTTTTCCCTTAGCATATATCATCAAATTTTCAACCACTAATGTCCATCATTGTCTACCATTAATATAAATGGAAAATTTGATATGCAAGGACCTTTATTTTAAAAGCCAAGCCAATTAAGTGCTTTAACATTTAGCACTCAACTTTTATATTTTACGCGAATAATTAAGCACAGAAAAGGACAAATTAAATTACAGAAATTTCACAGACATAAATTCACATTTCACAGACACAGAAAATAATATTAAAATATTTTTTGGATCGAATTTATGGTCCCGAAACTACTATTTCGACTAGGCTCAAAACCGGACTGTTACAGTTAGGGTCAATATTTTTGAAGATGAGCTCGTCTCTAGATTTCCAAATGATCTAGAAAGTGCATTCGACTAGATTGTAGAATCTCTTAGACTCTTGGAAGGACATATCATTGTTTTCGAGTCATTGGATGATCAAAGTGGAAAGATAACCAATATTTAAAAAATCCGGCCATAGGGAAAAGGGTTAACCAAACCAAATGGTTTTAGCGAAATGAAAGTTGAGAAAGAGTTGATCAGTAGTTTTCCTATGGTTGGCACAAATGGGACAAGCATAATCATCAGAAGACAAGTGTATAGAGAGGATGACTTGTAATAGCATGTTTTTTAGTGCTGTCGAAAATAGTAGTTTCAGGGCCACAATTTCGATGAGTGAGTCTGTTAATAATATTTATGAGTTTATTTTATTAATTTTTAATTTGATAATTTTTGTTAAATGGATAATTAGTTAAGTATAAGTGGTTCAGTCCTAAAATCAAGTGGTTTTGAGAAATGAGGTATCGAGGTCTCGTTTTCATATGAGTTCATAAATATTATTTTTGAATATTTATGGAGCTATTATTTTAGTGGATTGAAGTTTGGTCTGGAAATTTTGATGATTTGATAGTTAATTAAGGAAAAAAGACTAAATTGTAAAAGTGATAAAGTTAATTGCTACGAAATTTTAATTAGTTAAAGGACCAATTGAGCATTTTGGCCCACCTTAAATTAATAGACGGTGGTGGATGAAAGTTTTAAGCTACCAAATTTGTTAGTCATCATTAAGTAATGTTTAATTATATTAATATTAATTTATTAATGTTAATACAAATATATATTAAATTAAAATAAAACAATTTTTTTTTTGACCTTTCTCTTTTCAAAGGCCCAATGTAAGAAGGGAGAAAAACCTTGGTCACATTCAAACTTAAATTCCTCAATTGGTAAGTGATTTCAAGCCCATTTCTTGTAATTTTTATATTTTTGAGATAGTTGCAATTAAGTTCAACTAACCCATATTTCTGTTTTCAAATCTGTTAAAAATTTCGAATGATGCCATTGATGTATTTATGAAGATTTTGTGGTTATTTGGTTAGTTTTGAAGTTTAGATATGTTAATGGACTAGTTTGTAAAGTAAAAATTATTAATTTTTAACTTAGGAACTAAAATGCAATAAATTCAAAATATGCACGAAATTTATGAAATTTTGAGTTCTATTGGAATGTCGGAGGATAGAATTGAGATTGATTTTGAAATTGAAGCTCAAATGTGAAAGTTCTAGTATTTTTGATTTTAGGGACTAAATTAAAATAAATACAAAAGTTGAGGAATTATTGTGTAGATGAAATTGAGCTAAGGCATGAATGTAATATGCTGTCAACTAATGATCTGGATAGTTAATTGAATTAAATTATGATTTAGATCAGGAATTAAAACAACCAGAGGATGTACGAGGAAAATGGAAACTTGCCGACTAGCCCCTATTAGCCAAATCGATATGGTTCTGTCAGATAAATTCATATAATATAAATGATTTCAAGCTACTGTCAAGTTATGTTTAAATACTTATATATGTTCTATTGAAAGTTCTGATGGTTAATGAATTAGTATACAAGTTGGAATTCGACTTAATGGTAATGAAATCGTATTGAATTGAAGCGTTGAGATAATTTCATTGCACTTAGTAAAAGTCTCGTACATGAGTTTACAGGTTGATTTTTGATGATATCGAGCTCCAGCATTTGTTTTGGACTGGAAGATACATGTGGCACAGGTTTAGCTCGAATGAGTAACTTGATGTCGTTTTATAGGTGTAGCCCAGACGGGTAACCTTACATGTATATACAACTCTGGCCAGGCTATTTACTATGTCGTAAAGTTTTAGCCTCAACAAGTAACCTGAAACTGATGTATATGATTAGCTTGGATGAGCATCAAACGTTATTTGCACCTGTGTATTGAGTTCTTTTACAAGGTTTCATCGGGTAAAACAAAATATGAGAAATATGGAATTGTGAAGTTAATGTGGGAAAAAGATGAACATAGAATACCTGTATATGTTGTATATTGATTTGGATTTGTTATATTGTTATTTGAGATTATAAGTATGACCATAAACCAAAATCTCACCTATTTGACATTGTTTTGTTATGCCATGATAGAGAAATTATTTTGAATAACAAATTGTATATTTACTAAATGAATAAGGTAAGTTGTTTAAATTGTATGACCTTACTAATTATTTTATATGCTTACTCGTGTTACTACTTTTCTGTAGATTTTGGACGTCCAGAATGTGTCGATTTGATTAACGAGAAGCATACACCTTTAGTCTCTCGATTTGGTAGACTTTTGATATTTTGAGTTTGGTTATTTGTGGCATGTATTTAGGAGGGTTAATTATTGAAATGTAAAGCTTGTGTTTGTAGTTTGGCGTGGTTGATTTTGGATGTATATAACTATATAAATATATACATATGGTAACTTAGTGTATAGATGGTAATGACAAAGACATGGATGGCATTAGTTATTTGTTTAGATGATAGCATGAAATGGTAATGGACTTTGGTTATGTTAGGTAAATGTTTACATTTGGTGTATTTGAGTCGTGATATGAAATGATTAAAGGCATTGGTAATTATGGTATGTTTTGTTTTGTAACAGCCCGATTTTGGTCCTAGTAGGAACAGTGGTTTCGGGACCACAAATCCGATGAGGAAAAATTTATTTTTATTATATTTTTTTGGTCTAAAATTACACAGAATGATTTCATAAAAAATTTATTCGAAATTTTCGATGTTTGGGAACTCAATTTAGTCAAAAGGACTAAATTGTAAAAAGTGCAAAACTTGAGTTCTAGAAGCTAGAGGTGTCTAATTTCTATGAAATTTTAAATTGGAGGTCCTTAAATTGTAATTAGACCATTGGTTAATTGTTTGGACAAAAATGGACATGAAATAGGTGAAATAGAATTTTTTAACTCAGGGGCATTTTGGTCATTTAGTAATTAAAATGAATTAAAAACAAAATAAAAGCCAAAATTTCTTTTTCCATCTTCTTCCTTAGCCAAATTTTACATGAAGAAACCATGGCTAGGGTTTTCTAAGCTTTCAAGCTTGATTGTAAGTCTATTTTGGCCTCGTTTTTAATGATTTTTATGTTTTTGAAATCCTCATAATAAGATCTACCTATTTCTACAATTTATTTGAGTTATGATGAAGGTATAGGGTTTGAAAAATGTTATAAATTTGTGCATTTTGACGCTTAATGGTAGATAATACATGTTTATGGTTGGAGAAACAACTTTTGCTAAGTGATTTTCAGTGAAAATGCTTAAAAGGACTAAATTGTAAAAGTTATAGAATATGTAGTAAAAGTGTGTTCCAGTGGAAATTGTGGGCTGTTATAGTTATGAAAATGGTTCAGCTAGGCTTAAAGTACAAAGAAATTGAATAACTTTCATTTTACGAGCCTAGGGGCAAAAATGTAAATATGACAAAGTTTAGGGGCAAAAATGTAATTTTACCATAATATGATTTTTGAGTCAAAATTAGTAATGTGACTAATAAATAAGCTAAATGTGATGTTATAGATCAAAGAAAATGAGGTTCAGACCTAGAACAAGAGAAAAATGAGTAATTGACGATTAGGTCCCTCTTTTCCATTTTTGGTGTCGAGGTAAGTCCATGTGTAAATAATGCAATGATATATCAGGTTTTAATATTTTATTAATGTATGAGTCTTTATGATTAATTATTATGACAAGTGTATGAACGATGTTATAGTCTATGAGCATGACATTGTAAACGAGTTCGACGAATTTGTGATATCGAGAAAAATCTCGTTTGAACCTTAAGAATAATTTAGGATACAATGTGACATGTCACTAGGAACTATGTGATTATGAGCTCAAGAGATTATCTGTATATGTGACTATGTGAATCCGGGTGCTAGTCTTGTACGTTCTACCTGTGGCTGGGTAGCCCGACATGTGTTGTGGGTACCTGTCAGCTTGTGTGAGCAGCCCGAGTAGTTATGTCCTGACTGTCATCTTGTGTGAGTAGGCCCGTGATTAGCTCGAGAGCGAGCAATGTATGAGGCACTATGTGCAAGCTTTCCATGTATCCGATAGTATTCCAAGTGTTCAACGGGTAAATCAATGAATTACGTGACAAGTAAGTCAATGATGAGGAAATATGAGAATGTGCTACGAGTTAGTACAGGTATGTACTTATAACCCATGAGTAAAGGCATCGGTATACTATGAATATGTGGTAAGAATGCATAGGAGAAAGTTATGCTTGTGAAATATTGATAGTCATGTGACTAATAATCTACAATTATGATAAATGGATGTATGATAAGATTTGAAAATAATCATGTGTTAGGCTTATGAGCCTACAATATATATACTTAAGTTGAGATTCAATAGAAATATGAAAGATTCTTAAGCTATATGTTGAAATTATGATTACTCGTAAATGATGTGCGTGTTGTTAAGCAAATTGAAATAACTAGTTAATAATGTGATATGCTATAATGGGGAGATTATGGTTGCTAGCCTAATGACAAGACAATATAATTAATGTGGTAAGATAAAAGGGTAAGCATTATGAATGAGTAAGTGGTAATCATGGGATTTAAAGAAAATTGTAAAATAGTATAATCATGGATGGATAAAGTAAATAAATGCTAATAGTTGTTCTTATTTGCATATGAACTTACTAAGCTATATAGCTTACCCCCTTTTCTTTTCCACCTCTCATAGGTTTATTCAGCTAGCTCAGGTTAGAGATCGTCAGAGATTCTATCACACTATCAAGCTATCATGTTGGGTAAATGAACGCAAACCTTTGAGTCTATGGCATGTATAGGGACTTAGTCATTTTGTGTATGTGTCATTATGATATGGCCAAATGTATTGGCTTGTAATGAATAAGGATTTGATTTTGGTATGTAGCCATTTAAATTGGATTATTTTGGCTAATGGGTTGCAAGCATATTAATTACTCATATGCCTATGCCAATGTCATTGTGTGATGTGGTTTATAGTGGTATGTTAATGAAAGTTAGTACAGGGGAATCGTGAAAGAGTAAAATTAACATTAAAATAGTTTTGGATAGAAGCAGTAGTACAAATTTGAAAAATCATGAAAAATTGTGGAAATTGAATCAGAGGTTGAATAAAATATGAAATTAAATAATATTGAGTCTAGTTTTACATAGAAGAAACGTTGTAAGTAAAATAATTTCATTTTATGAGATATTTTATTTTTTGTTAGACAAGGTCAGAATGATTTCGGGTTCCCCTATTCTGACTTTGGAAAATTATTAAAAATTGTATAAAAATACTTGGGGATTTAATTTTATATGTTTAATTTTTTAATGAGTCTAATCTCAAGAGAAACAAATGGGAACATCATCGAAATCCCGTAATAAGAGATAATTAATCTTTAATGAAGAAAGGTCAAAACTGTCAAACAGCAGAACAGGGACTAATTTGAAGAATTAAATGTACTTATTGGCTAAACCATAAATTCTGAAAATTTTATGGTAGGAAGATATTTGAGTCTAGTTTCAGAAAAATCAAGCGGATCCTAATTTAGAGTTCTTTAGCTTAAGATATAAATAATTTAGTGACTATGACTCAAGTGGACAGTTTTGTTATGAAAGGCAAATAATTGTTTTGATATGTTTAAGCCTTGATTATGGTTATGTTGGTAGCTTAATTGTACCATGTTAAGTTCCATTGAAAGTGTGTATGTGAGTGTGCAAATGAGGGTGGCAAATGGCTTGGTGAATAGTCATTTCCTTGGCCACACGGGTAGAGACATGGCCGTGTGACTTGGCTGTGTTACCTAAAATTGTGCATGACGTCCTAAACAGAGAGTTACATAGGCTGAGGACACGGGCGTGTATATGACCACACGGCCTACCCACACGGGCATGTGACTCTCCAAAGTATGAAAATTTTCTAAGTGTAATACAAGTTCCAAAAGTTTTTGGTTTAGTCCCGAACCACTCCCAACGTATGTTTTGGGCCTCGTGGGCCCGTATAAGGGACGATATACATGTGATTGGATGAATTTGATTTGGTCCAAATTTATTGGCCTGGTTTTGTATGAATGTTTATGTTTAAGTCTAGTAACACCTCGAACCCTGTCCCGGCGTTGGATATGGGTAAGGGGTGTTACATGCTTGATGAAATTGGTATAAAGTTTTAGGCCATATGTTGAACTTTGCCGATTGATATTCTAGTTAAAGAAATGATGATTGCATATGAATGTTTAGGTATGACTAACTTGTCAAGAATGGTAAAGTTTGCTTGTTGTTTAATGGTTGAATTGTTGGTGCCAATGAAGGCATATTGGTTTCTTGTTTGAATGATTAGTGAATTGATGTTTTAGTATTGTAATGTGCATATTTTGGAGTAGGTTTGAATGGTGTTAAATGGCCTTATAGGGAATTTGGTATGAATGGTATGCAAATTGCTTAAAATAGGTCATTTATGCTATACATGGGCTACCACACGGTCGTGTTCCACACATGGGTGGTTGACACAGCATGTGTGCTACACGTTTAGGGTGATTTTTAGTTCACATGACTATAATGAGTTATACGGCTTGGCAATACAGCCATGTGACCCTGGATTATACGACATCAGTCTGATACATGGCTAGGGGACATGACTGTGTGATAGCACCACACGGTCTCAGCCTTGTCACACGACCTGGCCACACGGTCCTATGACTCTTATTTTACTATTTTACCTATCTTTTTGTAAAAGTTTCAAAATGGTCCCAATTTAGTTCTAAGCTTGTTTAAGGGCTTTTGTAAACTCGATTGAGACTCGATTTCATTTGAAACGCATGTTAAACATATACATAACTTATTTATATTAAATTATTAAATATTATTGAGTAATTTATATACAAATGCTTCTATTTACTATTGTGACATCCTGTAAGTTGGAACCAACGACTGGACCGGGTATGGGATGTTACATGACTTTTCTTGGGAGATAGTTATTTCACAATTTCCAAATGAAGACAATGATCTTAAAGCGAAGTTTGGGGTGGCATAGGTTCACCTAGACTTTTTGATTATTCTCCTTAATAGGGGTACTCTGGTGCATTCAGTAGAGATGGTGGTAGACTTTTTTTACTAAAAGAAGCCATTATTATCAGTTCTAAACAATTTTTTCTTTATCACCTTGAATTGAGGTGGTTTTGTTGTGAAGATCTTTATGCTCTCCTTCTGTTCTAAGTTATGATCATTTAATATCTTTCTCAGCCACAAAATTAATAGTGGCTGTTGCAGCAACAAATTCTACTTTAGTAGTGGATTCAACTACAGTTTCTTGCTTCTTCAAGTTCCATGAGAAAAACTAGATCCAAGAGTAAAATAGTAGCCTGAGGTACTCATCATATCATCAATGGAACCTCCTCAGAAGCCAGTTTGAACTCCTTACTGCTTATGAATTTAGCACCAAAGCACTTGTGCCTTTGACATATCGAATCACTCTCTTGGCAGCCCTTAGATGTAATTCACTTGCACAATGCATAAACTTGGACAATATACTTAGAACATTTAAAATATTAGGACATGTTGTTGTTAGATACATCAAGCAAACAATCAAATTTCTAAAATATCCCTCATCAACTTTATCATCTCCATCTTCCTTACACAACTTATCCTTTTGATTCATAAGAGTACCTGCATTCTTCAAGCTTAAACTTCTTCAAAATCTCCTTGGCATACTTCTTCTGGAAATGAAGACTTCATGCTCAGCTTGCTCAATTTCCATTCCAAGGAAGAAGGTCATCAACCCGAGATCTGTCATCTCAAAAACCTTCATTATTTCTTGGTTGAATTCCTCAACCAACCGTGCATTATTTCCTATCAGCAAAAGATCATCAACATAAAGAGAGACTATCAAAACATCATTACTCTAACATTTGACATAAAGAGTGCCCTTAGACAAGATTTTTTCAAAGCTTAAGCACAACAAATGGTCATCTATCTTGCTGTATCATGCTCTTGGAGCTTGTTTCAACTTATAAAGAGTCTTCTTGAGAAGAAACGCCTTGTCCTCCTCTTCTTTCTTCATAAAACCTTTAGGCTACTCAAAATAAATTTCTTCTTGCAAAATGCCATTTAAAAATGCTAATTTTACATCAATCTAATACACTCTCCAATTCATTTGAGCAGTTACAACAAGCAAAAGCCTTATGGTGTCCAAACGAGCAACTGGTGCGAAGGTGTCTAAGTAGTCTAAGCCAAAAACTTGAGCATGTCCTTTCACCACAGGTCTTGCTTTATGATTGTTGATTAAGCCATCAACATTAAGCTTGGTTCTGTACACCTACTTGACTCTAATCACCTTTCTATTTTAGGGTCTATCAACCAACTCCCATGTTTTGTTTTTCTGAATCATGGACAACTCCTTCATTACAGCCATCCAATTTTTGTCTTTCATTACTACTTCCAAATCTACAAGTTCACACATAGCTATATTACACCTTTCATTAATGTCAATGAGTAATATAGTACCACTTACAGGAGCATTATCCACCAATTCATCTTGCCAATTTTCATCTTCAATTGTGGTTAAAGCAAGAAACTTAAGCTGCAGGTCTGCTATGGTTTAGCCATTTTTCTTTGCCTCATCCCAGTCTCTCTCTTTATATTCCACGAAATGAACATCTTTCTTTATAACAATTTTCCCATTTTGCGATTTGAAAAATTTATAAGCTTTTGAAACAGTGCTATAGCCAATAAAGATGCTTAGAAGTGCTCTTTTGTCTAACTTGTCTCTTTTGATCTGTGGAATATGAGTGAAGCACAAACAACCAAATCTTTTGAGAAAACATAAAGATGGTTTATGATCATACCTAGCCTCATAGGTTTTTTGATCCTTGACTGCTTTTGTGGATAGTCTATTCTGCAAGAAAACCACAGTATGAGTTACCTTTGCCCAGAACTGTTTGGGTAGATTCTTCTCATGCAACATACATCTAGTCATTTCTAAGATGTATTTGTTTCTTCTTTCACTATCTCCATTTTTTTGGGAAGTGTAGAGAGCTGTTAACTAATGCTCAATGCCAGTTTCTTTACAAAATGCATTGAAATTTTCTAAGGTATACTCATTGCCATTATCACACCTCAATATTTAGATTTGGTTGCCACTTTGAATTTCCAAAATATTTTTGAACTTCCAGAGTTCTTTAGCCACTTTTAACTTGAATTTGAACAAAAAAGATCCAATACATTGTTGTGAAATCATCAATAAAAGCAACAAAATATCGAGTACCTTCTAATGAGAGAGTTCTATGAGGTCTAGAAATGTCTGTGTGGACTAAGTGCAACTTACAGGTGGCTTTCCATGCTGACTTGGAAATTGGCTTTCTATGTTGCTTTCCTAATTGACAAGCCTTACAGGTTGATGTATGATCATCAAACCCTAGAAGACCAATTGCTATCCTTTTGGACTTCATCTATAGTATCCCTTGGTTATGATAGTGTTTGAGCCTCTCGTGCCACACCATTGAGAGACTTTCTTTTATTAGAAAATTTGATTGCTTCTTATGCATTGGATTAAGTGAAAAGCTCCTCCCTGCCATCTTGATTTCAAATATATTTAGACATGTAGCATCCTCTATCAAACATGCTGTCTCTATGTATATCATTTGAATCGCTTCTCTATTAATTGACCAACACTAAGCAGGTTTTGATCAATATCTTGTACATAGAGAACATTAATGATCAACTTGGTTCTTGAACAACTTGTAATGGCTATGGTACTCTTTCTTTTGACTGCAATATGTTCATCTTTCCCAATTATGATATTCTTGGACTCGATGCTCTTTAATTCTTTGAACAACTTATTTTCATGTGTCATATGATTAGTGCAGATACTATCAATGAGCAAACTTTCACCTGTTTCATGACTCGTGAAACAAGTTGCAATGAAAAGCTGGTCTTTTTCTTCTTGATCTGCCACTTGATCTTTTGATAGTTGTTTCTATCAAAAAGTAGTGGTGCAATTAAAGAGAAATTGGATTTAGCTTCAATGGTACGTCAAAAGTCCCTTAAAAAGAAAGCTTGGATACCAAATTGTTGGTATTTTATCAAAAAAAGAAAAATTTAAAGGTTTAGAGTTTCTGAAATGTGTTTTCTTTAGAGCCATTTTGAAAGGAAGAAAACTGGACTATTATTTTTGTTCAGAAACGTTTACAATTTAAACCAGGAAAAAATAACAACCCACTAACAAAATGGTCTTTAGCTTAAGCCATGAACATAAACTTGAATAACAAACTGCCTGAAAAATAACAGTTACTTGAAACACAACTAAACAACATTAAAATCCACATGAGCAACCCTAAACACATTCTAAAATTTTTTACTAATCCAAAGTTATATATCTTTCCCTTTAACTCTTCCTAGTAAAATACCTTTCCAAGCATAGAAATTAGAAGGTTTAGCTTTGACTATTTCAAAAGGATGCCACTTACCTTATTTAGCTTTAAGAACTTTCATAAGGACATCATTACTGTCATTCATGATTCTCCAAGAAATCTTTAAAAGGAGAGCTTCATTAAAAAATTTGGCCTTTTGAATACCCAATCCTGCTTCACTTAATGGAGAGCAAATTTTATCTTAGTAATAGAGGTGAAGCTTCCTTTCGTCCACTATATGACCTAAAAAAAAAGCATGAATAATTCTATCAACGTTATCAAAAATATTACTAGGAGCTTTGAAAATAGAAAGAGAGTAGAGGGGAAGAGAGGCTAAGGTGAATTTGATGAGGGTAATCCTTCCTCCGAGTGCAAGGCATTTAGACTTCCAATAAGAAAATTCTAAATTCATCTTGTCAATGATGTCTTGGAAAAAAATCTTTTTTCTTATTCAATTTTCCAACCTCTAGTCCGAGGTATTTTCCAAACATATAAACTCTTTTAACGTTAGGAATAATGTAACGTGGTTTGTGCAAAGTGTACATAGTTGTTCAAGTAATAAGTAAGTAAAATGAGTTATCGTCTCCACGAGGACTGTATAAGCTTAACCAAATATTTGTAATATTATAACTTCACAATTTGATGTAAAAATTCAATAATTTGGATGGTGATGATTCAGCTAAGTAAAAGTAACTAGATGCAAAGATTGATCCCTATGCAATTTTAATCTAGATGCAATTTACCTAAATGTATGAATGAATGGCTTTAGCAACAAAAACAATCAACATTAAATGGGATAGGATAATTATATTAATCAATTCAATTTACTTTATCATGGTTAACAATGTTTAGAAATACTTACACGACAACTTGATCTTTCATGAGTTTGGAAATCAAATTATGTCCTTTCGAAATCTTTTACTTAGTTAAATATGCATTTTACTGATCATATTAACGAAGGGTTTCTTAGCATTTATGTAAGGTCCCATTTACATTTACAATAATTTAATTACATAAACCTAAAAACTATGCAAGGTAATAAAGCTAACTAAAGATATTACGAACTTCAACTTAGTCCGGGTGAAGGATCTAAATTGAGCATTGCACTTTTCAATTATGTGTCTACTAGCCATCGTCTAGTTAGGACCGCTCAGCTAATTTAAGTACACCCAATCATGTATGAATGAAGTGCATCATGATATTAATTGAAAACATGATTGACTGAGGCCTAAATATGTTAAACATGAATAAAATAGATTTTATTGAATTAAGATAATCATCCAAGAAAATGAGATTTAAAATATCATTGTTGATGTAAAAAACAATAAACTCAAAGCAAACATAATCAACATAAATAACAAGAGGAAAGAGTAAACTTTATTTAGTTCAGCAACCTTTTGGATCTATTCTGATTGATTTAGTTCAGCAGCCTTTCGAGTCTATTCTGACTAGCATGCTCTAATAAACCATAATTTATACATATTTTTATCCCATGTTTAGCACATTTATGGATGGATTCTCCTTAGATTTGGTGAATTCGATGCTTCTAATCCTTTAATTTCATGTTTTATACTTAGGTGAGTATAGGAGAGTAAAAAGGGTGAGAAACGGGCCGAAAACGGAGAAAATAGACCCACGTGGGAAATCAACATGGCCTGGACTTCCTCACACGGGCATGTCACACGGCCGTGTCCATTTTGCAGGATCGAAGCACGACTTACACGGGCAAGCTACACGCACGTGCCTATTCAACAGCCTTGCCCACGTGCTGGAGTAATCGCACATGGGCGTGTCACACGGGCGTGTCACTACCGAGCACAAGTATAGCCCTATTCGAAAAGGCCACTTTTGAGGACTCTTAGGCATTCTAAAGCCTATTTAAACAGCAGAGGAGGCACTTAGAACAGACATGCAGAGTAAGAGGCAAGGAATTGCTCAAAGGAAGCTGATTGGTCCATCTCAGAAGCCAGATTCATCGTTAAGACTGAAGATCTCCCTTTAATTTCCATTTAGGGGTTTTGGGTTTTCTTTATGTTTTGTATTCATTATTCTTCTGAGATGTTTTATTTTATAATTATGAACTAAACCCCCTAAATACCTAAGGGGAATGAAACCTAAGACAGATCTTGTTATTATTATCTGAATTGTATGATAAATATTTGACTTGTTCTTAATTATGTGTTCTTAATTCTTGTTTTAATATTCCAGGATATTGATTCAAGTTAATGCTCTTATTCAGAGGAGGAAAAGACCCTGTCTAAGAGTAAATTTATTGTAATTAAGCGAAGTTGATTGCACGCCTAGAGATAGGGTGATAAGATTTTGCCGGATTAGGGTGAAACCTAATAAGGGGATCCATAGATCAAGTTAATGCAACACTAGGGTGTTAATTAGAAAGAGATTTCAATTAATTAACCTAGGGCTAGACGTTATTAGTCTTGAGAGAGATAATAATATAACTTAGGGATTTCTACGGATCAAGTCAAATGAATAAATCGTCTGATTCAGACTCAAATAACAAGTGAAGTCTAGGTGGATTTTTCCTTGGGTATTGTCTTAATCAATCGAGTTTTCCCAAAAGCTTTTTTCCCAATTTTCTTTCTGTGCACCCTTAGTTTAGTTGAGTAGTTTAGATAAACAAATCCCTTAATTTTTAGGCTAGATAATAAAAAGAAAGTAATTACTAGTACTCTTGGTTCCTTTGGGTTCGACAATCCGGTCTTGCTAAGTCTATACTACTATTCGATAGGTACACTTGCCTTCATCGTGATAATAGTTAGTTTCAAGAACGATTAATTATAAATTTTTAAAACCTGTCGCGAATATCACGTATCATGCTTCTCCATTCTGCTCGATGCTTCTTTTGGTAAGGAGTTCTTAAGATGGCTGGCCAAAGAATGCTTTTGACAAAGCTTTTGTGAATAAAGGATAAGAAGGAGATGGGCGGCTATGTAAGGGAAGGAAAAGGAAAATGGAATGTAGAAAATGCTACTGAGAGAAGAGAAATGAGTTGTGAGGGATGATGGATTAAGTGATTGGTGTATAGTATTTATAGGTAAAGGTAAGGGGTAGAGTTAGCTAAAAATAGATTCAAAATTCCTTCTTTTTCTACCACACATGGTCAACCATATTTTAGGGAGAAGGGGTTGAGTAAGTCTCCTCATTTTGAATTTAAACCAAGGCTATTAATAGCATTAGGGTGGATGGTTTCAATAGCAAAGTAGTTAGGCTGGTTTTTGATTATTTTCCAACTGTACGGACCTTCAATTAAATACCCCAACGCTTGCTTTTGGGTTACCACCTACTTGTGCCAAAACTGGGCTTTAAATCCCGTTGTTGGACGGTTTCTTAGTCCAATAACTTAGCAGACATGTTCATCTTTTAGCACCCTTTTTACTGGGTCAAATTATCAACCTCATGACCCAAATTTCATGGTCTTGTCATCCGCATGAATCAATTTGTGCATGTCCAAGTTTCATTCACATTAATCACATCTTTAATAGTCCTCCTACATAGTGAAAAATCACATGTTAATAAATTAACATGAAATAATATAAAATATGTACAAAAATCAGGTAATTAAGCACAATTTCACATACTTTATAAATTCATGCCCAATATTACTAATTAAGTAAAATTCACATATTTTAATAACAATTACTCAAGATAAACATATTTATTAAATAAAAAACGTGGTAAAAGTACATGGAAAAACCCTATATAATTTCGAGTTTACAAATAGAACTAAACCATATTTTATTATAGTTCTTAGTCTAGGCCTTGAGTAAGAGATCAAATTTATGAAAATTAATTTGGATCCTTAAAAAAGTACAAAAGTCCCAAAAAATGTTTTTCCAGTGATTTGCATGATTGAACTGAGGTGTTGAATAAAAAAATAATAGTCGTCCGCGAAAAGGAGGTGATTAATGGGGAAGCATTTTTAGAGATTTTCACTCCTTGAATGAATCCTTAATTGTCAATTTTAAATAACATGTGGGAAAGAATGTTGATGTACAAGAAAGGTACGGGGAAAGAGGGCCCCCTTGACGGAGACCTCTATATGGACTAAAATGTTTGATGAGTGAGCCATTGACAAGGATTTGATGCTAGACAGTAGAGATGCACTAGTACAACAAGTTGATCCAATGTGTAGGAAAACTCATAGATTCCAAAAAAACTTTGAAGAAGTCCTAGTTGATTCTATCAAAGCTTTGCTCATATTAATTTTGAATGCGGCTAGTGATCATTTTCCTTCATTTTCTTTTTGATAGTTTGCATGTTGATAAGTCGTAATTTATACATATTTTATGCCATGCCTAAGAAAATTTTTGGATGAATTATCATTAAATTTGTGGAATTTGATGCTCCTAATCCTTTAATTTCATGTCTTATAATTAGGTGAGCATAGGAGAGTAAAAAGAACAAGAAACAGGCCAAAAATGGAGAAAATGGGTCAACGTGGGAAATCAACACGGCCTGGACTTCCTCACATGGGTAGACCACACAGCCGTGTCTATTTAACAGATTTTAAACACGACCTAAGCCACCCCACACGGGCGTGTCCCTGTAGAGCCCAAGTTTAGTTCTATTCGGAAAAGACCACTTTTGAGGGTTTGGAAGCATTCTAAAGCTTATATAAACACCCTAAGAGGCAGATAGAAAGAACACACAGAGTAGGAGGCAAGGAATTACTCGAAGAAAGCTGATTGATCCATCTCAGAAGCCGGATTATCCTTCAAGACTGAAGATCTCCCTTCAATTTCCTTCAGGAGTTTTTGGGTTTTCTTTATGTTTTGTTATCATTATTCTTCTGAGATGTTTTCTTTTAAACTTATGAACTAAATCCCCTAAATACCTAAGGGGAATGAAACCTAAGACGGATCTTGTTATTATTTTCTGAATTATCTGATAAATATTTGATTTGTTCTTAATTCTTGCTTTAATATTCCAGGATATTGATTCAAGTATTGATGTGCTTATTAAGAGGAGAAAAAGTCCCTGTCTAAGATTAGATCTAGCATAATTAAGCAGAGTTGATTGCACCCCTAGACATAGGGTGACATAATTTTGCCGGATTAGGGTGAAACCTAATAAGGGAATCCATAGATCGAGTTAATGTAACACTACGGGTTTTAATTAGAAAGAGATTTCAATTAATCAACCTAGGGTTAGATGTGATTAGTATCGAGAGAGATAATAATATAACTTAGGGATTTCTACGGATCAAGTCAAGTGAATAAATCGTCTAATTCAGAGTGAAATAACAAGTGAAGTCTAGGTGGAATTCCCTTGGGTGTTGTCCAAATAAATCAGTTTTTCCTAAATTTTCTTCTTGTGCATTCTTAGTTTAGTTAATTAATTTAGATAAAACAAACCCCTTTATTTTTTAGGCTAGATAATAAAAAGAGAGTTAATATTAGTACTTTTAGTTCCTGTGGGTTCGACATTCCGGTCTTGCTATAAACTATACTACTGTTCGATAGGTTTGCTTGCCTTTATCGTGATAATAGTTAGTTTTCAAGTACGGTCAATTATAAATTTAGAACATATCATGATTTGACGACAATCAAGTTTTTGGCGCCGTTGCTAGGGAACTAAGATATTATGAACACTTAATTTTTATTACTTTAGCCATTTATTTTATTGCGATTTAAATTTTATTTTAGTTTTGTTAATTTTACTAAATTTTCTTTTGTTTTCTTCTAGCAGGTTTTTATAGTTAATGACTAGAAGAAACCCGTCAGGACCATTACTTTTTGACAGTGGGATTGAAAGCACAGTTCATAGAAACCGAAGAGAAATAAGGCGAAACCTAAGAAACATAGAGGAAGGACAAGAGGAAGATATCCATAATACAACCGAGGAGATGGTTGAAAATCAGAATATCAACTTCCTCCTATGGTTGCTGCGGATCCAATAAATCAGAATCCTGCTCCTCGTACTATGTATGATTATGCTAAACCCACTTTACTAGGAGCCGAATCGAGTATAGTTAGACCTGCTATTGCTGCAAATAATTTTGAACTGAAACCTAACACAATTCAAATGATACAACAGTTTGTTCAGTTTGATGGTTTGCAGGACGAGGATCGAAACACTCATTTGGCGAATTTTTTGGAGTTTTGCGACACTTTTAAGATCAATGGCATTTCTGACGATGCCATTCGTCTTCAGTTGTTTCCCTTTTTGTTGAGGAACAAAGCTAAACAGTGGTTGAAATCGTTACCACGAGGGTCAATCACTACTTGGGAGCAAATGACCGAAAAATTCTTACTTAAATATTTTTCACCGGCTAAAACGGTAAGTTGAGGAATGATATCTCTTCTTTTGTGCAGATGGATCTAGAAACACTCTATGATGCATGGGAGAGATACAAGGATCTATTGAGAAGGTGCCCTCACATGGGTTACCTCTATTGCTACAGGTTCAGACATTTTACAATGGTGCCCCTCAACAAGACAACTTATCGATGTAGCCGCCGATGGAACTTTGAATAACAAAACACCTGAAGAGGCTTATGAATTTATTGAAGAGTGGCAAGTCATGAGAACAAAGTTAACAAAAGTAGTTGGTGTTTTCAACCTCAATGTGGTTACTATGCTGTCTAACCAAGTAAAACTTTTAAATAAAAAGATTGACAGTTTGTGTGGTTCTACTCAGGTACATCCTGTAATAAGGTGAAATTCAAATGGAGGAGGAATACACACAGAATATCAATCCTTCAACACTTGCATCGAGGAGGAACAAGTTCAATATATGGGTAATAATAATTCTAGACCTCAAAATAACCTATACAGTAACACTTATAATGCAGGTTGGAGGAACCATCCCAACTTCTCGTGGGGTGGTTAAGGAAATCAAAGGCCACAACATCCCCCAGGTTTTCAACAACCACCTTACCACCAGGAAAAGAAGGCGAACCTTGAGGAGATGCTAACGAAAGTTATCTCGATGTCAGAGACTCGTTTTCAGAATACTGAAACAACACTTAAGAATCAAAAAGCATCGATGCAAGGGCTTGAAAATCAGATAGGCCAACTTGCCAAACTAATTTTTGAATGACCATAAGGTAGCTTGCCGAGTAATACTAAATCTAACCCAAGGGAACAGCTCAATGTGATTACCACTCGAGAAAAAGAAGGTATAGTTGAACCTGAACCAAAATCGAGGCAAGGAATTGTGGTAAGTAAAGGTAAGGATGAGGTGGACCACAGTGAGCGGAAATCGGTAAGTAGAGAGTACAAACCTCGTGTGCCATACCCCAGTGCGACAAGGAAAGACCACACGGAAGAATAATTTGGTAAATTCCTTAAATTATTAAAGAAGTTACATATTAACTTACCGTTTATTGAAGCTCTTTCGCAGATGCCAAACACAGTTAAATTTTTAAAGGAGCTTTTAGCAAATAAACGGAAGTTGGATGAGGCGTCGCATGTAGAGTTGAACGCAGTTTGCTCAGCTGATCTACAGAATAAGCTACCTAACAAGTTGAAAGATCCAGGGAGTTTTACGATTCCTTATTTGATTGGTACTCTGAACGTGAATAATGCATTGGCTGATTTAGGGGCGAGCATTAATGTTATGCCCTATAAAATGTTTAAACAACTAGGTCTTGGGAAACCCAAACAAACTAGGATAAGCATTCAATTGGCTGATAAAACCATTAGATTTCCTAGGGGTATCATTGAAGATGTTCTTGTTAAAATCGATAAATTTATATACCTAGTAGACTTTGTTGTTCTAGATATAGAAGAGGACAGTAACATAACTTTGATTTTAGGACGACCCTTTTTAGCAACTGCTAGAACCATTATTGATGTTGGTACAGGTGAACTCACACTTCGTGTGGGTGATGAAACAATCACTCTTCAAGCTTGTAATTTGAATAACACATCAAATATTGAGGGTGGTTGTATAAATCATGCTACTAATACTAATCATGTGGTGCAACCTTCTTTGCAGGAAACACGCTCGAGGAGCATACATGAGCCATGTTCAAGTAACAACAAAGGACCCATCTATGAAGAACAAAGACTTCAGGTCGATGAACTAGATGAATGGTGAACGCCTGTCAAGGAGAAACCAAAAGCACACGAAAAATCGAAGCAACATGAGAATGAACATAGGGATGAAACAAGGCAAATTAAAGTTGGGGACAAAGTATTGTTAGATGAAAATGACCCCCGAATTGCTACTCTAGAGCACAATACGGATAGAGTGACTCCCTTCACGGTAATAAACATCTTCCCACATGGTACAGTCGAGGTAACACATAGTGTATTCAAAACTTTTAAGGTAAATAATACTCGACTTAGACTTTATTTTGATAAAATTGATAGCAAAGTTGAGGAGTATAAATAAGCACTTCTCGGGAGGCAACCCGAGCACTAACAGTGTTGATTTCTTTAAGTTTTAGTTTTTAACATCTAAATCATTAACTGAGTCCTTGAACACAGGTTTTCCACATCTACACGGCTAGGCACACGGGTGTGCCTTAGGCCGTGCTCATACTATGGGAGGCGACACGGTCGTGCGATACGGCCGTGTGAAAATAGAGAAAAATTTTTCCCCAACACGTGATTTGATACATTGCCACGGTCGTGCGACATGGTCATGGGAAATCCTGCCAAAACAACACGGGCGTGCGACACGCCCGTGTCTATAAGCCATTGTTGAAACTGCCAAAATAACACGGGCGTTCGACACGCCTCTGTCTAGAAGCCCTGGTCGATACTGTCAAACTAACACAGGTGTGCGCATATATACAAGGGCGTGGGAGAAGCAAACGAAGCAGGACACAGCTGTGCGACATGGCTGTGTGCACCAACAAGCCCAAAGAACGCAGGTGTGGGCCAAATTTCAGACGCGCCTGAATTTGAAAATCACGAAACACACGGGCTGAAATAGGGGCACACGGGCGTGCCCCATGGCCGTGTGCGCCAATATCTATATAAACCCCTCACTATTCATCATTCCTTTCCCCAAAAACCCTAACCCTAGCCGCCGAAAATCCCTTCTCCCACCACCGACCCGCCACTCCTTTCTCCTTTCTCCTTCCATTTTTCTCCCCTCTCTCCCCCTTCTCCCCTCTTCTCACCCTTGCGCACCACACAGCCTCACTGCCTACGCCCGTGGTTGACCCACAAGCACTATTGCGTTTGTCCATTCTCTTCTCTCTATTATCTTGTTATTTCTTGTTTTATTTGAATGGTTCTAATGATAATCATGCTTTTGCTCTTTGTTCTTATTTAGAAATTTCCCATTTTAGTTGATGCATTATGTACATTCATTCGTTCTTGTGTTTCCATGGATTTCATGCTCTCATGCACTCATTCACTAGGTATTTCATTAGCACTATTTTTGTATTCCTAATGCTAATAATGATTGGATATATCTATTAGGACTTGATTATTTTTTAGTAGATTTTCCCTTTAGTCAGTAACCCCTATGAAGTATTTTTATTTAGTTTTAACATGCTTGCATACATTTTTATAACTTCGGCTTTTCATTGCAAATACCATGACGAACCCAAAAGGCAAGAAGACTACTGTCCCTGCCTCAAAGAAGCGAAAAGGAGTAGCATCATCCTCGGGTCCTACTGCCGAGATAAGGCATCCATTCCTCCAATTTCCACTAGGACCACGGGAGGAACTATTTCAGATACTATGGGCCCGACCCCTAGGTGTGGGCCGTTGCATTGATTGGACCGTTCTAGAGTAGATCCAACTGGCTGACGCAGTCCGCGCCCTCCTGACTATTGACTCGTGGGGGATCTTCTTCAAAATCATTGAGCCGACGTACCTCGCGCTCACTTCAAACTCTGTTCAACCTTCCACCTTTAAGTTGTTATGATAAAGTTCGATGATCCCGGAATGGTCCAGTTCCATCTTGGTGGTTTAGTCCGCCAGTTGAGCATACCTGAGTTCGGAGTCGTACTGGGACTATATACAGAGGAGTTCATGGATGACGACAACTTCAACAACCTCCATCGCCACATCCACTACTCTTCTTCAAACTGCTGGAAGGCCCCTAGTCCCTATCTCAGCCACGTATGATCCTAGCCGCTCCAAGGCATCGGCTCTCGTCCCATCGCTGAGATACTTACACGCCCTTCTAGCCCACACCTTGACAGGGTGGCAAGAGAGCACCGACATCGTCAACACTCACAATCCCTACTTTTTATGGAGCATGGCGCATGGGCACGTCTTCGACCTTACTTTTTTCATTGCCCTCGCCATTCGACATCAGATAGAGTGGCATAGGAAGGGAGTCATTTCCATCGGCCGTTATGTGACTCGTCTGGCATGGTACTTCGGTCTCCTCAACACGACAGTGCAGGCATCCTCTCTCACTCTCATCGGTCAGATGTCCCTACAGGGTATCTCGAGTATGCTGCATATTAGGATGATCGAGTGACAACGTGGATTTGATCCTCCTCAGTATTGCCTAGTCCAACCAGCCAAGCAGGAGGACCCAGAGGATATTACTGATGATGTCCCTCCACCTCACGAGGATCCAGCCTCTTAGCCACCACCTATTCATCGTCCAGTTTGTGCGGCGGCTTCCCTCTTTGACATCTTTGAGCGCCTCACTCAATTCGAACATCAATGTTTTCAGTGCTTTGATTACATTGATGTAACTCTACATCAGATTTGTCAGCACCTTTACATCTCATCGCTGCCCCCACCTCACGAACCATCTGGCAATAAAGATGTTTAAAGACTTTTATTTATTATTTTTATGTTTTTACTTTTATCTTTTTAAAACTACTTTTTATTTTATTTTTATTTAATTTTATTTTTATTTCATCCTTAGGTTTTATAGTTTATATTGAACAATTTATATTTTCGGCCATTTCTTTACTAGTAATCATGCTACTTTATATTTCCTAAAGAGTTATTGATTCCATCGCAGTTATAAAGAGCTCCAAAGCTCACTATTACTTAGGAATTTGCAACTCCACTGGAAAAGGTCCTCCACGACTTCCATGCCCTGCTTGACCACGACCATAGCTACCACTAGTTATAATATTCTTTTGGTGCAGCACTTGTGAATCCCAACCTCTACCACCACCGGAGTATCCTCCTCCAATCTCATCATTGCCTTGGCTGATTACTTTTCGTAACTCCAATTCAAGGAATCTATTTAACATTTAGGAAGTTTCACTTCTTTCCCTATCTTATGATTTTATATCTATTTTTTTCAGTAAATCTATCTTTGTACATTGAGGACAATGTACATCTTAAGTGTGGGGGGTTATTTATATCATTATCATAAAAATCCCTGAATTCTGTCTTATTCTTACGTAACTCACTCATATCACTATTAGAATGAATTTTGATCAATTTATGATTTTTATTGCTATGTCTTGAATTAAAACATAGCATTTATGCATTGATTGTTTAAACTTTAAGGAATTAAAGAATCAAGCATGATAAGTTGATTTTTGAGAATTAAAATTTTTTAGGTTGTTTCCCCAAGTTTAGGTATTATCTTGAGTTGAAATTCACAGGTTTAACATCAAAAAGCCATAATTTTTGTGAGATCTTGAGCCTTTAGAGCATATATTATTTCTTTCATGCTCACTTTTATTATTGTTATGAGTGCGTCAATATTGATTTGTTATTCTAGAACTTGCTTCGATTATGCATGTCAAGACTACACCACTGATTTGATATGTCGAAATGATAAAGGCACTTAGGTTTAACCTACTTACTCCATAAAATCCTACCTTCATAGTTAACCTTTAGTGAACCCCCTTAAGCCTAACAACCCATTCATTGATTTACCCTCAATATTAACCCATAACCCATTATTGTTGAAATCCCCTCATTTGATCCCCATTTTTGTTGAGATTTGATTTGAATAAATTGCTTAGCTATGTTTTATTTTCAGCAAAATTCTATTTATTTTGATTTGTTCTAAAAAAAATATATTATGAAATTATGTAATGCTTAGATTAAAACGATGTTATCCATGAAGAAAAGCTCAATTAGGAATGTAAATTGTCAATTGTAGTATTTTTCTAGTTAGGTAATTTTTCAATTCAATCTTGATTCTAACATTCTTTTTCAGCTTATGACCACACCCCCTAACCAAAGCCACATTACAACCCTCTAAAGACCTTTTGATTGATGTATCATCTTAATTTATAGTGGTGGAGAGTTGATTTTCACGTAAGCCTATGGTAATAACTTTTCATATTGACTAATGAGTGCTTCATTTGTTGTCCTTAAACACTTCGAGTGATTTGAGTGAATCGTTAGTGAGGATGTTGAATTCTGTGATATTTTGAATTAAAGGTGACTTAGATGATGGGAGACAGCTATGTTTTCATGATAAAATGCTCAACTTGAAATGTTTGAAACTTTGATGTTCTTCGAGTTGAATTTTCAATGTATGATTACTTATGGATTATTTTGAGATACTATTGATGAGAATTATAAGTTGAGAAGAATTTATTTTGATTGTGAGTTAAGGATTTTGCTTGAGGACAAGCAAACACTTAAGTGTGGGGGTATTTGATAACTCGTAATTTATACATATTTTAACCCATGCCTAAGCACATTTTTGGATGAATTATCATTAAATTTGTGAAATTTGATGCTCCTAATCCTTTAATTTCATGTCTTATACTTAGGTTAGCATAGGAGAGTAAAAAGAACGAGAAATGGGCCAAAAACTGAAAAAATAGGTCAACATGGGAAATCAACACGGCCTGGACTTCCTCACACGGGTAGACCACACGGCCGTGTCTATTTAACAGATTCTAAACACGACCTAAGCCACCCCACACGGGCGTGCCACACGGGCATGTCCCTGTCGAGCCCAAGTCTAGTTCTATTCGAAAAAGGCCACTCTTGAGGGTTTGGAAGCATTCTAACACCTTAGGAGGCAGATAGAAAGAACACACGGAGTAGGAGGCAATGAATTACTCGAAGAAAGCTGATTGATCCATCTTAGAAGCCGGATTATCCTTCAAGACTGAAGATCTCCCGTCAATTTCCTTCAGGAGTTTTTGGGTTTTCTTTATGTTTTGTTATCATTATTCTTCTGAGATGTTTTCTTTTAAACTTATGAACTAAATCCCCTAAATACCTAAGGGGAATGAAACCTAAGAAGGATCTTGTTATTATTTTCTTAATTATATGATAAATATTTGACTTGTTCTTAATTCTTGCTTTAATATTCCAGGATATTGATTCAAGTATTGATGTGCTTATTAAGAGGAGCAAAAGTCTCTGTCTAAGAGTAGATCTAGCATAATTAAGCGGAGTTGATTGCACCCCTAGACATAGGGCGACATAATTTTGCCGGATTAGGGTGAAACCTAATAAGGGAATCCATAGATCGAGTTAATGCAACACTAGGGGTTTTAATTAGAAAGAGATTTCAATTAATCAACCTAGGGTTAGACGTTATTAGTATCGAGAGAGATAATAATATAACTTAGGGATTTCTACGGATCAAGTCAAGTGAATAAATTGTCTGATTCAGTGTCAAATAACAAGTGAAGTCTAGGTGGAATTTCCCTTGGGTATTGTCCAAATAAATCAGTTTTTCCCAAAAGTATTTCCCCAATTTTCTTCTTGTGCATTCTTAGTTTAGTTAATTAATTTAGATAAAACAAACCATTTTATTTTTTAGGCTAGATAATAAAAAGACAGTTAATACTAGTACTTTTAGTTCTTGTGGGTTCGACATTCCGGTCTTGCTATAAACTATATTACTGTTCAATAGGTGCGCTTGCCTTCATCGTGATAATAGTTAGTTTTCAAGTACGGTCAATTATAAATTTAAAACTTATCACGATTTGACGATAATCACATGTAACACCCTATACTCGATTCAATCGTCGGGTTTGAACTATGAGATGCCACATTTGTTTCCAGAGCCATTAGATCTATTAAATACATAATATGACCATTTTAATATGCTTACAAATATATTGCTTTATTATAATAAGATACATATTCATTTACGGGCCTTATACGAAACTGTAAAGTTTGTAAAATAAATGGGTTGACATCAAGAATTTGAGGGTTCCTCATTGCAGCGTAACTCATTAACTATGTCTGGTCACGATGTTAAGGGGCTTAATGTCGCGACGTGACCGCCTATTTATACAAGCAACCAATGCCACAATTGTACCTATTCAACAAAGGATATCATTACCATCAACTTAATTCTAGCCTTTAGTATCATATATATGTATATATATTACACAAATTCGTTACCCCAAGTTTAATACATATGACAATTTCAATACACCAAATCATTTACATATGACAGTTTCCATATACCAAATCATTTAAACCATTTCCATTTACTTATATCAGTTTTATATATGTATTTTACAAGGTATGCACTAAATTAATCTAAATTGTCAATTTTGAATTTAGTATGACCATATAAATATAAAATCGAATTTGAAACCTAGGTATATACCATATATATAAAAAAAGAACTATACAAACACTGCTAAGTCGAGGATCACAAATTGGATGCTGAAATCACCTGCCAGAACTTTAAGTTCCACTTATACATGCACATAGAATAAACAAACCATACGCTGAGCAATAACACTTAGTGGTACTTTCATGATTTAAGATGACATATACTAAACATTAGCAATTAATTAGAAAGTGAAAACACATTACCTATACAATTTTCATTTTATCATGCCAAGCAATTCCATTATCAATTTCATGTAAGAGTATACATATGGCAATTAGGAAATCAATTCAGTCATCATTTCAATAGAATTGACTCATTCTAGTTAAAAAAGGCCAATTTCTATATCATTTAAACATTCCATACCATATACGAAACAAACATATATATATCTTTAACATTTAAATCCAATTCCATGACCAATTTACATCATTTAACCATTTAGCTTTCATATTCAAACATGAATTCAACATCTATATACACATGTCATTGACCATAAATAATTTAAATCTCATGATTAATTCACATAATTTACCTTTTAACTTACTATTCAACCTTTTTTTTGAGTTTGCCGATCAATTTGTATTCCTTTTAGCCTCTAGGGCTCGTTTGCAACCATTTTCAAAATCTCTTTTATTTATCCTCTTTAACATGAATCACATATATCACGATTCATACTAAAGAACACATATAGTTCCATATGCATTAATCAACTCTCAACTCATATAAATTTCACATAATTAATTTCATAACCATATTATATTATCAATCTATTTCTTTATATTTCCAAGTTATCAATTTTACTTCATTTATAATGTTTCACTTGATGGAATCGTAGTAAAACGGACTAGGATACACTAGTGAATTAAGTTGCTCACACAATCTGACTTTACTCACACAAGATGAGATTACATCAGGTTACTCGTTTGGGCTAAACCTATGTTAAATATAACCCGAGAATCTGTAACAAATGTTAGATCTTGTATAATTTGAGTCGAAACCATTTTTTAAAGGGATGTTTAAAAAATGGGGATCGACTTTTGAAAAATGAAAACGGGAGTCGCCACTAACCTTTTTAGGTGTGATTGGATCACCTTATAAAACGTTTTGGTCAACGAAAATTAAGAAAACAGGTTCGGGAGTCGGTTACGTACAAGGAAGGATTAGCACCCTCGCAACGCCCAAAATTGGTACCAAATTGAATAGTTTTCTGTCTTAATATCAAAAATTTAAAAGGATTTAAAAATAGGATCCCTTTTTTAAAGCTAGAATTATTTAAGTTGAAAAATCGAGATTCCTTAGCTCCGAAAGAATACAAACATCACATCCAGCATGATAGGACATGATATTCTTAAACTCTCGTAACTGAAATCATCTCGTGATTTACAAAATCTATTTAGAAGGATACTTTAGACATTTAGACAAACGGGAAATCGCAACCCAACATGTTATGGCACTATTTCCCGAATTCCTATATACGAAAAAATTGCCTCATTTTAGAAAAACTTTTGGATAAAATATGACAATCAAATAAAATATATTTTTTAAAAAATAATGATTTGAGTAAAATTTAAAAAATAATTTACTAAGAGTAATACTAAAAAAAATTATTAAAAAATGAAAGAGTTTGATATGATACTAAAATTATTAAAAATTAAAATATATATAAAAAAATTAGGGAAACATGGATTAAATCAAAATAAAAAGGGTTGAAAAATGAAGATGAACAAAGAATAAAATAAGAACAAACCGTAGAAAATAAGAACGTAAGAGGGAGAGAAATTTGAGTGAAAGCTCTCTAAAATTTTTATTGTTTCACAAAACTCCAGTGTGTTTACAATGAAGGGAGAGGCCTCTATTTATAGTTGAACCTCCTCAAATCCAACGGTACAGATCAATTACATCAACAATTAAGATTAAAAGGTATCTACAAATTAAATCTCTAAGATTACAAAATCATATCTTCTAAGATTGCATATCATAACTAAGATTGCAATCATATCTAAGATTGTATCGTATCTAAGATTGCATATCATATCTAAGATTGCATATCATTGAAGATTATATTTCCATATGAGTCAAGCTTGTAGATGGACCTTAAATCTTTTCAAGTAATGGGCCATTCCGATCGGGCCAAATTATATTTGTAATTCTGGACTGAACTTGGACTTCTTTTTTTTTGGGGTTTATTATTTTTGTTTTTGGGCTTATTTCTGGGCCCAGGCAAAATTGAGTGTCTACAGCTGCCCCTCTTTGCTCTTTGCTGTGTAACAGGAATAGAGCAAAGACTATAAAAGGACAAATTTTGCCCGGGCTCATCGAGTCTTGAGTTATTGATCTTTGATCTTCTTTAAATGGCCTCTTGACAGCTCCAATCTACTTCACTGCAACTCAGGAAGCCGATATCTGCTATCTTTGATCTGCTCCCCGTCTAATACAGAGACGCCAAATCTGTTATCTTCGATCTGCTCCCCGTCTAATACATAGACGCCAAATCTGCTGCTTCAATCTGCTTCCCGTCTAATACAAAGATGCCAAATCTGTTATCTCCGATTTGCTCCCCGTCTAATACAGAGATGCCAAATCTGTTATCTCCGATTTTCTCCCCGTCTAATACAGATATGCCAAATCTGTCATCTTGGATCTGCTTCGATGTAAACACATGAAGGTCAGATCTGCTATGTCTTCGATCTGCTCCCCGTCTAATATAGAGATGCCAAATCATCTTGGATCTGCTTCAATGAAGGTCCAATCTGTTATGTCTTTGATCTGCTCCCCGTCTAATACAGAGATGCCAAATCATCTTGGATCTGCTTCAATGAAGGTCAGATCTACTGTGTCTTCGATCTGCTCCCCGTCTAATACAGAGATGCCAAATCATCTTGGATCTGCTTCAATGAAGGTCAGATCTGCTATGTCTTTGATCTGCCCTCTGTCGAATATGGAGATACCAAATCTGTTTCTTCGATTTGTTCTTTGACAGTACAGAGATACCAAATCATCTTAGATCTGCTTCAGCGTAAACACATGAAAGCCAAATCTGCTATGTCTTCGATCTGCTTCTTGTAAATGCAAGGATGCCAAATCATCTTGGATCTACTTCGATGTGAAAACATCTGAAGGTTAGATCTGCTATGTCTTCGATCTACTCTCCGTTGAATATGGAGATGCCAAATCTATTTCTTTGATTTGTTCTCTGACAATACAGAGATGTTAAATCATCTTGGATCTGCTTCAGCGTAAACACCTGAAGGTCAAATCTGCTATGCTTTAGTCTGTTACCCTACTGCTTAGGGGGTTAGGCGCATCAATCTTCATTTTCCCTTGAAGGACATAACCTGTATAATGTGTATGAGTTCATGCCTAATGATTAGGATGCTATGATCGAAGTGAGTCAAATGCTCCTAATTAAACCTGTTATAATGCAAAATGTTTATGAATATGACCCCTATTCCAGACGTCACCACTCATTCTTTCGTCGAAGTTTATCCTTATTTCTCTTGAAGTATCATTCCTACTCAGCCTGTGGGTTTGTATCATTCTTCAAACGCTATGACCCACCAAAAATGTCTGTAAGATAATCCTCTCTTAGGATCGAATCGTTTGATTTGTCCAATCATCATTTTAGACTAAAGAAAGAATTTCCTTGAGTTCTTTCAAACCTCACTTACGTGAATTCTTCAAACAATTGTTCTGTTTTAGTTTCTTGTATTATCTACAAATTTCTAGAGTAATGAGCAAAACTTCATTTGTGAAAATTATTTATTTCATCTATCATTATTTTAATGCAACATACTTTAAGAATAATAGAAGATGAATTTAATATTGAGAATAATTAGATTTGAATAAATTTGTCAAAAATACAAAGGAAATTAATCTGAAAGCCTATCTTTGAGAAGAAAAAGAATCTAAAGATACCAAACAGGACAAAAGTTAGATGCCCTAGATATCGCCGCTTGAGCGTTTATATGCCAGCTCCATGAAGACTTTCTTGAATTCAACATGTGTTTAAAAGATCCAAAGTACTTTGTTGATGCCCCGATATGCAACGCGCTTCACTCTTAGTTGAATTAGATATAGCAAGATTACCGTGTGTTCTTCAAAATTTGAGCTGCCCTTTCGGGTTTTCAACTCAAAACACCTTTAGTCACAAGATGCCCTTTGCGGGTTTTCACCTTGGCCTCTCCATTTTTTTTTCGAAAACTCAAGGCGCCCTTTGCGGGTTTTCACCCTGAATTCTTCTCTCCTTTAAACAAAGTACTTTTTGACTGAGTTTGAATTCACTAGATTGGGCAAACTCTTCCCATCCATTTCCGTTAAGATCAATGCACCCCCAGAGAAGGCCTTCTTCACGACATACGGCCCTTCCCAATTTGGCATCCATTTTCCTCTAAAGTCCTTCTGAATAGGGAGGATCTTTTTCAGCACAAGATCCCCCTCATGGAATTCTCTTGGTCGCACTTTCTTGTTGTAAGCTCGCATCATTTGCTTCTGATACATCTGACCATGACGAATGGCCTTTAGCCTCTTTTCCTCAATCAAGTTCAACTGATCATATTGCGATTGTATCCATTCAGCTTCATTCAACTTTATCTCTGACAAGACTCGAAGAGACGATATTTCCACTTCAATGGGTAACACTGCTTCCATCCTATAAACCAACGAGAAAAGAGTTGCCCCGGTAGAAGTTCTGATAGACGTTTAGTAAGCTAAGAGTGCAAATGGTAACTTCTCATGCCAGTCTCTGTAGGTTTCAGTCATTTTCCCCACTATCTTCTTGATGTTTTTGTTAGCAGCTTCCACTGCCCCATTCATCTTTGGGCGATACGGCAAAGAGTTATGATGCTTAATCCTGAACTGACTGCAAACATCTGCTATCGTTTTGTTGTTCAAGTTCTGTGCATTGTCTGATATGATCCTTTCAGGCATCCCATACCGACAAATAATCTCTTTCTTCAAGAATCGACTTACAGTTGACTTAGTAACATTCGCATAAGAAGCAACCTCTACCCACTTTGTGAAGTAATCAATGACCACAAAAATAAAGCGATGCCCATTTGAAGCTTTTGGTGATATTGGCCCAATAACATCCATGCCCCACATAGAAAAAGGCCATGGAGAAGTCATAACGTGTAGAGGTGAAGGTGGTACATGAATCTTGTCTCCATAAATCTGACTTTTATGGCATTTTTTGGCGTAGTTGATACAATCCCCTTCCAAAGTAGACCAATAATATCCAAACCTCATAATTTGTCTAGCCATCATGAAACCATTAGCGTGCGTCCCACAAACACCCTCGTGAACTTCTTCCAAGATTAACTTAGCTTCCACGGTGTCAACACATCTCAACAGTACTTGGTCCTTTCTTCTTTTGTACAAGATGTCCCCATCCAAAATGTAGTCACAGGCTAATCTCCTTAAAGTTCGCTTATCATTTTCAGTTGCATGTTCTGGGTATTTACGATCTCTCATATATCGCAATATATCCTGATACCAAGGGTTATCATCCTTTTCTTCTTCCTCAATGTTACAACAATGAGCTGGAGCCTTAAAGATACTTATTTGAATGTGTCTCATCTCCTCCTCTTTATTCACTTTAATCATTGAAGCCAAGGTTGCTAGAGCATCTGCCATCTAGTTTTCATCTCGTGGGATATAATTGAAAGTGATGTCATCGAACTCCTCAAGTAACCCCAAAACTACCTTTCGATAATTGATCAATTTAGGATCCCTTGTCTCCCATTCACCTTTAAGCTGGTAAATTACCAACGCGGAGTCTCCATAAACTTCCAAGGTTCTTATTCTTCGCCCTATAGCCGCTCGAAGTCCCATGATGCACGCTTCATACTCAGCCATATTGTTTGTGCAATCAAAATCCAACTTGCACGTGAATGGATAATAATCACCATTTTGGGGATACCGAGACTGCCCCAATTCCATTTCCCACTGCATTGGATGCCCCATCAAAGCTCAACTTCCAAGGATAATCCTCTGTAGCTACTACACACATCAACTCCTCATTTTGGAAATCAAAATTCAACGGCTCATAGTCTTCTAGAGCTCTATTAGCCAGAAATTCCGCTATCACACTTCTTTTTATAGCCTTCTGGCTCACATAAACTATGTCAAACTCTGAAAGCAGAATTTGCCACCTCGCCATTCTTCCATTCAAAGCTGTTGACTCCATCATATACTTCAGAGGATCAAGTTTTGAAATAAGGCAAGTAGTATGATACAACATATATTACCTCAACCTTCGAGTCATCCAGATTAAAGCACAGCACAATTTCTCAATTGGTGAATATCTCATCTCACACTCTGTGAATTTCTTGCTGAGGTAGTATATCGCCTTCTCCTTTCTTCCCAACTCGTCATGTTGGCCAAGCACACATCCCACAGAATTGCTAAACACTGATAAGTACATAATTAATGGTCTACCTGGATTAGGTGGAGATAACATAGGAGCATTTAACAAGTATTGCTTAACCTTATCGAAAGCACTCTGGCATTCCTCATCCCAAGTACCTTGGTTGTGTTTTCTAAGGAGGCGAAATATAGGGTCACATTTCTCAGTTAATTATGAAATAAACCGAGCAATATAATTCAACCTTCCAAGAAAATCCCGAACTTCTTTCTGAGTACGCGGTGAAGGCAAATCTTATATGGCTCTAACTTTGTCTGAATCAACTTTTATTCCTTTTTCACTGACCACAAAACCTAGTAACTTCCCCGACCTGGCTCCAAAAGTGCATTTTTCCGGATTAAGTTTTAACTGAAACTTTCTTAATCTCAAGAATAGGTTCTTTAAAACCTCAATATGTTCCTCCTCTGTTCGAGATTTGGCAATCATATCATCAACATATCGTGAAATAAGGTCATCATGGCCCTTTGGTATGTTGCCCCTACATTCTTTAGCCCAAAAGGCATTACTTTGTAACAAAAAGTCCCCCACAAGGTTATGAAGGTGGTTTTGTCCATGTCTTCAGAATGCATCTTTATCTGATTGTACCCTGAAAAACCATCCATGAAGGAGAACAACGAATATCCCGCTGTGTTGCCTACCTAAGTGTCTATGTGAGGCAGAGGGAAATTATATTTTGGGCTAGCTTTGTTCAGATCCCTGTAATCAGCACACATTCGTACCTTCCCATCCTTCTTAGGAACTGGTACAATGTTAGCTACCCATTCAGAATACTTCACCTCTTGTAAGAATCCTGCATCGAACTGTTTCTTGACTTCATCCTTTATTTTTAATACGATATCTGGTCTCATTCTTCGCAACTTCTGTTGAACTGGTTTACAATCCTGTCTTATTGGAAGACGATGCACCACAATATCAGTATTTAACCCTGGCATATCTTGAAAGGACCACGCGAAGATATCCTTGAACTCACGTAACAACTCAATCAGTCCTTGCCATACATCATTTGCAATATGTGTGCCAATTTTCCCTTCCTCTAGGGCTACATTCCCAACCGCCTCTTTCTCATGTGGCATGATTTGTTTCTCCTCCTGTTTTACCATCCTCAAAAGATCTACAGACACATCACAATCCTAAACATCTTCAAAATCCTGTGATTCCTCTAAACACATGTCTTGCTCATGAGAGAAATCAGGATTTGTAATATCAATGCTCATTTCATTGATATTTAGGGATTTGTGAAGTATAAAGAATGAATAAATTTAAGAATGATTATTTATGTGCTATGAATGAAAGAATAAGAATTGCCAAAATTTAACAGAATATTGGTTGATAAAAATGAAACAATACTCGTTCAAATTGATAAAAGTTATGCTTTATTAAAAAAATAATAGATGATTGTAAGCCCATTTCACAAATGAAATCCTATTACTCCTAGGCTCTAGAGTAACAAAAATGTTTTGAGAATTACTCTGAAAAATTCCTAAAGACTACAGGAAGTTCCTCCACAGTCCAATTGTTCAGAGAACTTTTCGGTTCGTAAGGGCAAATGCCCTCAAGGTTTCCTTGCTCCGATCCTTTGTCGTGTATAGCATTAATCTGATGACCTTCTTCTAAAATTAATCCTCCTGATATAAAAGTTTGGGATATTGGAGGGAATGTCATCGGCTCCCACTCCACTTCTCTTCTATTAAGGCGCACCCTTCTTCCCTCTTGGCGCTTCTCAACTTCCTTCCTCATTTGCTTATAGTCTGGCTTGAAGCCCAGACCAAAGCGATCTCTCTTCTCTTTTAGTTCTAGGATTTGGGTCCCTCATTGTAGGTATTTTCCTAACCCCCTTCCTGGCAAGGCTCCCTTTCCCACTATCATTTATAGAGCCATCATTGTGGCTATTGCTATCATTGGCGCCGGTGGCTCACTCCCTTCTGAAATGAAGGTTGTATTCACAAATTCTAAAGAGAGAAAGGAACACTCAATAGACTATTCGTTCATCTCGACATAAGGGGCCTTGCTAGTGACTGCGACTATAATATCCTCCTCCGCATTAATGGTTACTAACCGTCCATTCATCACTAACTTTAATTTTTGGTGCAACGATGAGGGCACCGTTCCCGCTGAATGTATCCATGGCCTCCCTAATAAGCAATTGTAGGAGGGCTTGATATCCATCACCAAGAAGTCTACTTCGTATATATTCAGCCCAATTTCCAAGGGGATGTCAATCCTTCCCATCACCTTCCTTTCTGTACCGTCAAAGGCTCTTACCACATTTTGACATGTCTTGATGTGAGAATCGTCAATGGGTAATCTGTTTAGAGTAGACATTGGTAGAACATTCAAATCCGATCTATTATCGACGAGCACGCTTGGAAGTGTGTACCCCTTACATCGAGTGGTGATGTGTAGGGCCTTTGTTCACCCCCTTCCCCCCAGTGGGATTTCATTGTCATTAAAATAGATGAAATTATCTGTACTTATGTTATTCACCAACCGGTCTAGCTTGTTAACGGATATGTCATGGGTGACATATGTTTCGTTGAGCACCTTCATCAATGCATCCCAATGCACCTCAAAACTCAGAAGTAGAGCCAATACTGATATGCGAGCTGGCTGCTTACACAATTGCTCGACCACGCTATACTCGCTATGTTTAAGGAACTTTAGAAATTCCTTAGCCTCTTCCTCCTTTACTAGCTCCTTCATAGGTGCTTCAGCCTCTTTCTCCTTTTCTATACTAACATTCTTTGTTTATGTGGGCTCCTCTCTGACGCCCACTGTATCATACCGCCTCCCGCTCTGTGTATGGGAACCCTCACCTTGAACTTCCTTAGAAGCACTTGCTATATCCTCCCTCTCCGGCATTGACACATGGTAGTTATAACTCCATGGTACTCTCTTGTTATCCTTATAAGGAAAGGAAACAGGTTTATGAATGATGACTTTTGGTACCGTCGGTATTTCAACTTCATTACTTCCTGGTAAAGAAATAATGATCGTTGGCCAATTTTGATTCTTCGGTGCACCTTCTAATGTGCATATATGTCTCTCATTTGGCCAAGCTTCATAAAATCCTAGCTCCTTGTTGTCCATAATGCTTTCTATCAAGGCCTTAAACTCGTCGCATTCCTAAATCTTGTGCCCCTCTTCGGCATGGAACTCACAATAGTCCCTTGCTCATTCATTCCTCTCTTTAGAGATTATCATCTCTCTTTTTACCATTTCTTTCCAAATCATCTTCATCGGTGTTCTCACCTCAGCCACGCATTCCTTTATTCTCCTCTCACTAGTTTCACCAATGGCGTTCACTCCTTAATCGCTATGATTTGGTAATGGGTTTTCAGTATTCGGGGTATTATCAAACTTCACTACCCCCCATCTTAATTAGCCTTTCTACGGCCTTCTTAAAACCAGTACAGTTTTTAATTGAATGCCCCGGTATTCCAGCATGATATTCGCATCTGGCGTTTGTGTCATACCATTTAGGATATGGGGGCTGCAATAGCTTAAGGTGAAAAGGAGAAATAACATGTGCATCGTATAAGCTTTGATAGAGATCAAGATACACCACGGGGATAGGAGTGAATTGCATCCTTTCAGAATTCTACCTTGTACCTGACTCCTGCCTTTGAGAACTCTGTTGCTCAACCGTAGCTATTTTAGGTTGACAAACTGTGATTGTCCTCGTGTTGAAAGTGCTTGTGTTATTCAATTTACTATCCTTTCTCTTTGGGGCTGATCTTTTAGTTGTTTCCCCCTTAATTTTGCCACCCCTTATGGCATTCTCAATCATCTCTCCCGCCATGACTATATCCGCAAAGCTTTTGGTGGTGCTCCCAATCATGTGAGTGATGAATGAAGCTTTTAGAGTGTTGATGAACAACATGGTAGTCTCATTCTCCAACAACGGTGGTTAAACTTGCATTGCTACCTCTCTCCATCTCTGTGCACATTGCCTAAAATTTTCATTAGGCTTTTTCTCCATATTTTGCAGCGTGATCCTATCCGGAAGTCATGTCATCACATGATTGTACTGCTGCATGAAGGCCTGTGCAAGATCCCTCCATGAACTTATTCTGGCCTGGCTTAGTTGATTATACCACTTGGCTACTGCTCTAATTAAACTGTCTTGGAAACAGTGAATCAATAATTGATCATTATTCACATACCCAGTCATCCTCCTACAGAACATCGTAATGTGGGCTTCTGGGCAAGTAGTCCCATTGTACTTCTCAAATTCTAGCATCTTGAATTTGTGAGGAAGCACCAAGTCTGGGACCAAGCTTAGATCTTTGGCATCAACCCTATGATGCCCATCAGCATTCTCTAAAGCCTTGAACTTTTCCTCTAACCATTTGCAGCGATCTTCCAACTGTCTTGCAGCCTCAGTTCTGAGATCCTCTTTTTCAGCCATGTCTTAGTCAGGAATGACAGGATTTGCAGGATTGTCACCCAAATTGAATCCTGAACCAGTTGGGAAATTCATGGGGATCCCAGTATCGACCGACCCTTGTTGGGGCCTTATAGTGGCAGATGGCCTCCTAAGAAGTGCCTCGGTTTGTGTAGGCACATGGGGTGGGGTGAAACCTGGAGGATGATCCTCACCCTCCTCGCCAGTAATTGCCATGGGAGCCTTTCCCTTATCAGTGGCCCTCAGAAGTTGGGCCATCTCAGCCATCATGTTCCTTTGTGCCTCCAACATTTGCTCCCTCATGTCATTTTGCATCTTTGCCAATTGCTCTTGCAATTGGTCCTGCATGTCCTTCTGTAACTGTTCAAATCTTTGGTCCATGTTCTTAGTTTTTGCACGAGTTTTGTAGTGATGTGTTGCTTCCAGATTTTCTTTCTCTTACTCTCTTTCTCCCTATTAATTTTAACTAATTAGGGCCTTTCTATAAACTTGAATGCATATGATACAATGAGATGCTATGAAATGCAAATGCATGAATGCAAAAAGTTGTCGATTCTGATTCAATTTCATTTTAGAAAATGTTATTTAAGGAACAAAAATCTTTTCATAAAATGGATTACAAATACGCTTTCGCCTGTAGGCCTAGAGTCTTAACCCTATCTAATAACAATGTTAACTCTCGTCCTCTGTCTGACAATGACTCATACATTATACTCAGCGTTCTAGCTTGTACTGCCAAATCCTGTAAGTGTTCAGCAACCTCTCGAATCTGAACTAAGGCTTCTCCCATGAGATAATCCCTATTTCCAACTTGATCTTGAAGATGGTGAAGTTCTCCCTTCCACTATTCTTCTCTTGCCTCGAGCTACTCAATCCGTAGCTCACAGCCCTGTAGTGCTGCTTCTAACCTTCCGATATCGTGTTTCATTTCCTCGATCTTATTTAAGCTTGCCTTTAACTCGATTGTAAGGTTATGACTTCGGTGATGATGAATAGATCTTCCAAGTTCAGCCACCTTAGTTTTTAATCCTTGGTTTTTCTTCTCTAGGGCCTGATTACGTGACTGTATCTCTTGGAACTTCTTCTCCCAATACTCGGATTTGGCTCTTTCTTCCTGAATCTCTTGCTGCCACTATTCTGGAGATCTCCCTAATCCGACCCTTTTCAACGTTACCTGGGCCTTTTTGTAGTGCTTCTTTAAATCATCTCGATCTTCCTCGATCTTTCTCTTTTCCTTTTTCACCTTCTCGACTTCCATCTTTTGAACATCGACGTCGAGACTTAAGCACATTTTTTCCTCTTCAAGCTTCTCAATCCTCTTTTCAATCTCTGAATTCTTTCTCTTGAACTCTTGCTTCATAACCTCCAAGTCTGATGGAATCACTCATAAGCTCTCCTCTAATGATCGAACCACTCCCAAAATTGGCCTAGGGACATTATCGTTGACTCTCCTACTAAACCACCCTTTATACTTAAGGATTCACGTCGAGCGTTCAGTCAAGATCTTCATACAGAAAGGCTTCTTCCAAGCCTCAGAAATCTCTTGCATCTTCTTCTTATAGTGATCTCCTTTATAAGAGAAATCATTTTAAGCTAGACCCTGTGTAACCGCTATGAACTGCCTCGCTCTATATTGCCTTAGAACAAGCAATGGTGCATATCCAACAACTCCCCAAATTCCTGGCAAAGGGACCCAATCAAAACTACCACAGCGGTAAAGGACTTCACTAGGAACCAACCAAGGAGCCTTCCACATAACATCTTTCTCTCGAAGATTCTGAAGAATGTCTATCCACCTCTCCTCTGAAATGTCATCTCTCCTCGGCATGTCTACTGCTTCTTTTAAGAGAGAATAACCCTCAGAGAATACTTGGCAAGGAACCTTATCAAGCTTCCAAAAATGACTGTGGAACCAAACCAACAGCAACTGTGCACATCCAATGAATCTACCTTTGCCGGCTCTCTGACACGCTCTCAAAGATCTAAATGTCTTAGCTAGGATTGCTGGTACCGGTGTATTCTGTTTACCAACGCGATCGAACAAATCCACAACTGCCTCATCTATGTACCCCAACGCCTTTGGGAAAATCACCATGCCGTAAATACTCAAAGCTAGGACGTCAACCCTTTTCTTTACGTCTGGATGCGTCGATATCAAATCCCTCAAAACGGCCCATGGAATGCACTTACTATCACCCTTTTGCTGTATACGAGCTACAGCCCACTGCTCACTCATCCCAGTAATCATCACCAACTTCTTTGCAAAAGTTGGAAGACTAGCAAGCCTAACAAAAGCCTTGTGACCCTGAATCCTCGGGCAACGCAGTAAAGTCGTATACTCCTCCAAAATAGGTGCAAGATCAACATCACCAAATGTAAAGCAACTGTAAGCAGGGTTCCAGAACTGTACCATAGCTCGAAACAAGTGCCTATCTACTTTGACGTCTAGCAAATAGGGAAGGTCTCCATAATTCTGATAGAAAAGCTGCTTAGCCTCATCATTCCATTGGGCCTATATGTTTCTAAGCTCCTGAAACTCATTCTGCGTCGAATTAATACGAGTGAAGTCCCATAACTCTGACGTATATCCCTTAGTGACACTATCTCCTTTCTCTAACTGGGTTTTCTCTGACCAGGTACAGACAGAAGCATTGTCCTCCACTCTATCAAGGTATTCATTCCTCATTACAAAACTTTCTAATCTAGAAATCGAGCCGTGAATCGAAACCTTTAAATGCCAAATGACATGCAATGACAGCAAAATAAAAATAGGTCAGTATCATAAAAAAAATGATAAACAAGTACTTACAAGGGTAGCTTACTAAAGGCTATCACTATCTTTCCTAAACTCTTTAAAGTTCACTATATGAGTTTTAGCTCTAAAGCTAGGGTACCTGAACCAGCAGATTCCTTGGTCTTCACCCATTATAGGCTCATATAGACCAAGTTCAGTTCAGGGGGACACATTTTCCTATGGCCATACGGAGATGAAAATCTCACGAAGACATAGGTACTGTATCCCGAAAGCAATCCACTAGCTCATACGAAGGTGAAAACCTTACGAAAGCGTAGCTTCTCACTCCCACTTAAGGGTGTGACCACAACGGTCATGCAAATACAATGAACAGCAATATGGTAACAAACATATGCAGCAAACACATGTAAAAATGATCCAACTTGAAATTTTCCAAACTTCCAACATTAAGACAAAAAATACTCAATTTCTTGGCTTGACTCTCTTAAGTCCCCAGCGGAGTCGCCAAGCTGTCAAAACCATTTTTTAAAGGGATGTTTGAAAAATGGGGATCGACTTTTGAAAAATGAAAATGGGAGTCGCCATTAACCTTTTTAGGTGTGATTGGATCACCTTATAAAACATTTTGGTCTACAAAAATTAAGAAAACAGGTTCAGGAGTCAGTTACGTACGAGGAAGGATTAGCACCCTCGCTACACCCAAAATTGGTACCAAATTGAATAGTTTTCTGTCTTAATATCAAAAATTTGAAAGGATTTAAAAATAGGATCCATTTTTTAAAACCGAAATTATTTAAGTTGAAAAAATCAAGATTCCTTAGCTCCAAAAGAATACAAACATCACATCCATCATGATAGGACACGATATTCTTAAACTCTCGTAACTGAAATAATCTCGTGATTTACAAAATCTATTTCGAAGGATACTTTAGGCATTTAGACAAACGGGAAATCGCAACCCAGCATGTTAGGGCACTATTTCCCGAATTTCTAAATACAAAAAACATTGCCTCATTTTAGAAAAACTTTTGAATAAAATATGACAATCAAATGAAATATATTTTTAAAAAAATAATGATTTGAGTAAAATTTAAAAAATAATTTACTAAGAGTAATACTAAAAAAATATTAAAAAATGAAAGAGTTTGATATGATACTAAAATTATTAAAAATTAAAAAATATAAAAAAAATCAGGGAAACATGGATTAAATCAAAATAAAAAGGGTAGAAAAACGAAGATGAACAAAGACTAAAATAAGAACAAACCGTAGAAAATAAGAACGTAAGAGGGAGAGAAATTTGAGTGAAAGCTCTCAAAAATTTTTATTGTTTCCCAAACTCCAGTGTGTTTACAATGAAGGGAGAGGCCTCTATTTATAGTTGAACCTCCTCAAATCCAATGGTACAGATCAATTACATCAACAGTTAAGATTAAAAGGTATCTACAAATTAAATCACTAAGATTACAAAATCATATCTTCTAAGATTGCATATCATATCTAAGATTTCAATCATATCTAAGATTGTATCATATCTAAGATTGCATATCATATCTAAGATTTCAAACATATCTAAGATTGTATCATATCTAAGATTGCATATCATTGAAGATTATATTTCCATATGAGTTAAGCTTGTAGATGGACCTTAAATCTTTTCAAGTAATGGGTCACTCCGATCGGGCCAAATTATATTTGTAATTCTGGACTGAACTTGGACTTCGTTTTTTTTTGGGTTTATTATTTTTGTTTTTGGACTTATTTCTGGGCCCGGGCAAAATTGAGTGTCTACAATTTGTACAGACATGCATATGTCCTTATTGGCATGACAATTGTATCCTAACATTTTACTAAGTTCACATGGGCAACATTTATACATTTATACATTATCATCCCTATAATCAATTTTCATATTTTGTAATCAATGTCAATTATATATATACCTTGTAACCATTTTTATTACCTTTCGTCTATTCTATCGCGTGACAATTATTTAATTTAATCCAATTCATATATGTATATAATTGCACATTCAATTTCAGAACCACAATTCAATTCATCATCAGCACACAATATCTCCCATCATATAACATATTTCAATTCATTTTTCCATGTCACATATTATAATTAAATCATATTATTTTCTACTTTATTCATTTCAATCCTTTATCTCGATATTCAACATCAATCTCAGCAAATCAACTAATACGAAAATGATATACTCACCTTGATGATTAATCATTCAATAACAAGTATATGCAGAAAAAATATTTCTATCTCGAATAATAAAGGTATGAACTAAAAATCTTGTGTCACTTGTCGATGACTCTCACTTTACCTTTTCGTCTCGGTGGCTCAGCCTCGTCTATAGCTACATACAATAGTACAACATAAAAAAATTATCAATTTTCATCCAATTCCCTGTAACACCCCTCACCCAATTCAATCATCGGACCAAAGCTATGAAGTGTTACAGTTAAGTCGAAACATAATGCATTCAATTCACTTTGATAAATTTAAATAAACATAGAATTACTTCATAAATACGCAATTAACATTTAGATTAAGCATGAGGTACAAAATGACTGTCAGTTCAATGCATAATCATCATCTATAACTTTTGTTGGCCCTTAAGTGAACTTACATATGCTCTAATATCAACCTAAAATTTAACTAGGACTAATTTGCAACACTTCCAAAATTATTTATCAATTAAATCATAAATAAATCTTTAAAATAATTATTCATGTCATAATCATTCAAATATCATGATATACAATTAAATTTGAGTCTCAATTGAGCTTATGAAATCTCTTAAATTAACCTGGGAACAAATAAGAACTTAATTGAAAACTTAACAAAATGCATGGGAATTTCTACAAATAAAGGTCACACGATCGTGTACCTTGGCCATGTGATAAGTTGTGTCCATGTTGAAATGGACTCAAACGGTCATATAGTCAGATCGTGTATCTCACTGAAGCCGTTTGGACCTAAATGCAAAAATTCACTAAAAGTAACACGGTCTTGTGCTCTATTTTATTTGGGAGGTCTTGGGTAACACGGTTTCAGTTTGTTACTAGGCTGACAACACACCCGTGTGGTATTGTAGATATGGTCACTAAGTTTGCACACGGTCTCATCTTGTTACACAGCCCAGTTCGGGCTATTACATTCACACTTAAATACAAAGCCACATATAATTTTCATTTTATTCCATTTAGTCCTTAAACTCGAGGCAAACATATCTTTTGATTCCTAGCTTTGGATTAAAATTTGATTTCATATTTTTTTATTGGGGACCCTAATTTTCATTTTCTATCAAAATATCATGACAAGTTTTACATTTATTTAATGTGGTCCCTAATGTAACAAAGTTAACAAGCAAGCTAAATTACTTTATAATATAGTCTTTTTTCACAATCTAAGCTTAAAATCTATCAATTTTAAGCCAATTCTTTAAGAAATCAATAGTGACAACTTTTTAAAACTTTAACAATTTCAAAAATTGGTACATGGGCTAGCTAAACCAAGCTCCTATGATCATAAATCTATAAAAATTTCAAGAAAAGGACTTGGTTACCTTAAACAATTTTTGGTTGAAAGTTTAAGTTGGGAGCTTGGTGTGTCTCCTTTAATGGTTACGGTGGTGGCTTGAAAGAGATGAAAATTTGTTGTTATTCCACTTACCTATTATTTATACTTAGTTTAGGTTTAATTAAAATTGTTTAATTAAAAAATCATCATAATCCACCATCCACTCACTAAAATTGGTTTATTGACCATTATAGTCCTTTAGATAATTTCTCTCTAGGTTCCCAAGCTTTTTTTAATTAAAACTCAACAATAATTGGACTTTTACAATTTAGTCCCTGAGAGTTAATTAACTGCCTTTTCAGCTAAAATACTCAGCTGAACTTTAATATATTTTTATAATAACTCTGTAAGTATTTTTATTTAATATTTATGAAATTGGTTTACGAAAATGGGGTTTTAAAACTATATTTTCTGGCACCACTGAATTTTTGGTCATTACATTATGTTGTCAAAGATAAGGCGTACAGGGAAAAAAATCATTACGGTTGAAGGAAATGAGACCAGAAAGGATGTTTTTGAGATGGTTAGCCAATACCTCAGAAATGATCTTGTAAGCAACGTTGCGCAAGCTGATGGTCTATAACAGATGGATGAGATTGAGAGTTAACCTTAGGAAGTGGGCAATTATTGTCTTATTGAGTTTTCTAAGTAAGATACTCAATCAAAGAAAAGATAATGAGGTGGAGATAATATCATTTCCTACAGTGTCCCATAAATGTTGATAAAAGATAACTTGTTTACTGTCAATGCATAGAGCTTTTAGTGTATTAATTTGGAAGATCCTTTCTTGACTTCATTTCCTGTGAAAGGTTTATTGAGACGAAGAGTGTCATTTTTAGATAGGATGGGGAGGCCCAGATGTCTTGATCTATCCACAAGGGTTTCCTGATTGATATTAGGAGGGTTGCAATAAAGATTCACAAAGTAATTAAGAACAACTTGATTAATCGAGGAGAGATCATCAATCTAGTTATTGTTGGAGTCTTTGATACATTCAATTATATTATAAGCCCTTATATGTTTAGTGGTAAGATGGAAAAACTTAGTGTTTCTATCTCACAAATTGTGCAACTATAGTCTGAATTTATAAAGCCAATAAAGTTGCTCTTGCTTCTCAAGCAATTCAAGTTTAGCCATTACGACTCTTCCATATTTGATAGATTGTAAGAAGGATAAGTTATATTGGGCAATAATGAGAGCATTTTTGAGATCTAGTTTCCTATTCTACTGATCACCAAACACATCTTTATTCCATTTTCAAAGAGAGGAGCTAGTAATCTTGATTTTACCAACCAAGCTGTAGAAAGGTGAACCCTTAATATGTGAATTCTAGGTTTCTTTTGTAATTTCTTTGCATTTTGGGTGAAATATCCACGTGGCCTCAAAATAATAGGGTCTCCTTTCAGAGAGACTTATTTGATTAGTGGAAATAATGATCGGCCCATGGCTTGAGTGAATGATAGAAAGATTAATGACAATTAAAATGGTGCAGTTACAAAAGCAATGATCATTAGAAAATCCTTTATCCAATATTTCCCATACCACATCAATAACTTTTCGATTATTCATCCAAGTAAATAGGAGCCCTTTTCAAGGATTTCAAAAAGATTATATGTAACATCCTGATTTTTCGGTTTTTCGCGATTCTTGATATTTTAAGTAGATTTCTAAAATTTGGTATGTGATTATGGAATTCATAATTTGGGTATGTAAATGGGCTTATGGAAGGCCCATGAGGTGGCCAAAACTCTGTAGAATTTTTAAATTTTGGACTTTGGAGTTAGGGGTTCTGGCTGGGTGCCCTTATATCAAGTTGTGGGTAAAATGTATAACAAAAAAGAGCTTTAGTAAAGTGGCAAGGGTGATGCCACTAAGCTCCTAAAAAGGTGGCGTGTGGAGCATAAGGGAAGACCTGGGATCGATTCCCTGTGTTGGCAAATAAGAGTATTTATTTTTATGTGCAGGAAGGGTAAGTGTTGGAACCTAAATGGATTCTGTAAGAGGAGAGTTGGATCAAGTCAAATGCATAGATTAAGGAGGGATAAGGGGAGAGATTTTAGGGATTTGAGAGAAGGATAGAGCTTAGCCGATTGGAAGGGGTTAGAGAGGGGATTTCGGCAGAGGGGTATTAGGTTAGTAATTTCGGCATTAGGGTCTTAGCTGTGCCGTTTTTTCTCTTTTGGTTTAGTTTTTCTCTTCTTTCTTCTTCCCTGGCCGAATCTACCATCTTTCCTCTCATCTTTTCTCCCTTTTCTTTTTCAAAAACCAGCCCATTACTTTTCTCTACTCATTTATTGTTTCTTTCCTTAATCTCTACTTCTACCGAAATACCGCAAAAAGCCGAAATCAGTGAAGATAGGGGGTGCCGATTCTTTGTCACCAGCAACCTTTTTCTTTCCTTTTCAATTGTTGGTGTCCAATTCCTTTACCTGTTAAGCATCTGGATTCAAGAGGAGAAATACTGTGGTAAGTGCTCAAACTCTAAACAATTCCTAGTGTAACTTTTGGCCAAAAGTTGAAACCCCTCTGGTTTAGGGAGGTGGCCGAATATGGGTATAGGCCTTATGGGGTCTTCTTCTAATATTTTTGTGGTTTATTTAGTGGAGGAGCAGCAAGGTGTAGTGTCGACTTGGAGTAGCTTGGATCACCGGAGTGGCTAGACCTAGTCATCAATCGCGACAAAGGTAAGATTCCTAAGGCCATTATGGATGGTGGCCGAATGTGTAAGTATTAGTATTAGATGATTTTTGGTTTGGTTCAATTATGGGAAGTTGATTATTAACGATGGATTACAGGAGAAATCGTGTAGGAGATCTCGTCGAGGAATATCGCCAAACAGGTGTGTAACGAACCCTTTTTCATAGCTTAAAGCGATAAAATGCCGAAAAGCCGAAATGCCGAAATTCTGGCATTTTGAGGACTTGTGACCAAGCGAACGCTCACTAGTTAGTTAGAATCGATGTGATGATGATCAAGAACAATGGAAACGGTAAGGACGTGTTTTTGGCGTTCACGGTAAGTTGGGCCTTGAGGGGCTGAAATAGGGCCCAATAGGCTTTCGGGCCCATTTGGGTAAAATTGGTAGAAAACGGAAATATTTTAAACTGCATGTTAAGACAGTTAATACTGTTATGGGTATAGGCTAAATGGGCCTAGATGACAAAATTAGTTCAGTAGGGCCCATTAGGGGTTTTAGGCCCAACAACTCGGTTTCGCTAAAAATGGGCCAGAATCACTGTGTGCACCCATGAATTGTTAGTAACCGTTAATGAACATGGAAACCCTGATATTTGGTAACATTACAGAATTACCCTTATAATATGAAAATGACCATTTTGCCCCTAGGTAAAAATAACCATTATACCCCTAGGGTTTATACATGAATTTAATGCATGGGATTCTGATAAACATGGTATGTATGATATGCACATGACATGTATGATATGCATATGATATGTATGACATGCACATGATGTATTTATGAATGCATTGGGTTGGGTTTTTATATGGATGGAGGAAGTGCAAAAGGGCTTATGCCCTAGTTATTAAAGGGCTTATGCCCCAGTTATTAAAGGGCTTTGCCCCAGTTGTTAAAAGAGGCTAGGCCTCCAGTTATATGATAAAGCAGCTATGCTGCCAGTGGAGAGTTATGGCGGGGTGGGTCGAGTAAATCCCCACATGGTGTGTTGGTTGGTACGGGTGGAGAGTAGCGGATGGTGGGTTGAGTAGTCTCCCCAAATGGGTTGCATTCTTTCATTTGACATTACATGTGATATCGAAATGGGCCTATGGGCCATACCGTTTATAGTAAAGGCTTCGACCCAGTACTATGAAATATGGAAAGGCTTTGGCCCAGTGTTATGAAATATGAAATATGAAAAGGGCTATGGCCCAGTACATGTTGATATTGGATGTGCGCTTAGGCCCAACAGGCTGTTATTGTTTTGGGCTCTGAAAGGGGCTTGTTGCACACTGAGTTTCCAAACTCACCCCCTTTCCTTAACCTTGCAGGTGAGCCTTGATGTGGGGACTTGGGCTGGAGGGCATTTAGAGTGGCCACGGTGATTGTCTTTGGACTTTTAAATAAGCGTTGGTTTCTTTAAATTTCCTTTAAAAATTATTTATTTTTGGGTTGTAATAAGGCCATTCTAACTTTCCTTTTATTTCTTTTCGGGATTATTTTAATTTTAATAACTTTAAAATTGGTTGATAATTATTCAAATGGGCTAGACTTAGGACGTGTTTCCAAAACGATAATTGTTTTTAAAATATCTCAACGCCACGATTAATTGATTTATCAAAGACGTTCACTTAAACAAATTTAAACTCGGTATAACAAAGTGTGGCTATGGTTGTGGGCATGTCTAGGATTGGATCCAATCAAAGAGCTTGGTACTTAAGCAGCCTTCATGGCTCACCTCCTCTATCTCGGATACCTACCTGGTGCTCGGCTTCCATACACTTTGTTAACTCTGCAAAATATATGGCTTTTAAAACACTAAAACGAAACACGGATTTTTAACTCCAATGTGGCACGTCAAATTTAGCCATAACGTCTGGGCCGGGTTTGGGGTGTTACATTTAGTGGTATCAGAGCCAAGTTGCAACAACTCGGCTGTGGATCGGGTTCAAAATTTTTTGAAAACTTAGGCCTAAGAAGGGTATTTTTGAAATAGTTTTTGAAAATTCTTTTCAAAGATGTTTTACAGAATATACATGTTAAAATGGTCCAAGTTTTTCTGTTTTAAATCAATAGTTCAAAATAAAGGGTATTTTCAAATCAAATTTCGATTTTCAGTGATCAAAAACATGGTTTTTAAGTTTTGGGTTGGAGAAAGAAGTGGCGCACTGAATCCCCGGCACCAAGTCTGGAAGTATATTTTCCTTACGATATATGATAATGATATGATATTATGAATAGTACTGAGACTCTACTATGATACTATAGATAGGGGGAAACTGTGAAACGGTAGAAATGAGACTGTAGCTAGACTACAACGATACGAAAACAATTCTTGAACTGCTATATTCCCATAAGACATTTTCTTAATAAATAGGGGAATATTATACTAATATCATAAAACTCGTAATAAGATAATTCGATATGACGAGAGGAGCTCGTGGACGAGGCCGCGGATGTGGTCGCGGAAGGGTGCAAGCTGAATCTTCATCCTCAGGGCATAGGCCAGCTGAGGAGCCATCTGTACCACAAGCAACGGAGACTGGGTCTTATGATCGGGCTGCGGGGGATGACGCTTTGTCCCAAGCCATGTTAAGGGTTTTAGAAAGAGTTGCTGGAGCTAGTACTGGGACAGTGAATAGGGGGTCTATATCGGAGCGACTCCGGGCCAACGGAGCAGAAGTATTTAGGGGTGTATCTGGAGTAGCCCCAAATGTGGCAGAATATTGGCTAGAGGCAACAGAACGGATCATGAACGATCTAGACTGCTCAGTAGAGCAAAAGCTGAAAGGAGCTGTGTCACTGCTACGTGACGAGGCATATCGATGGTGGATCACCATAAGGGAGAGTACCCCAATTGAGCAAGTAACCTGGGAATTGTTCAAGACTATTTTTAAAGGGAGGTATGTTGGAGCAAGCTATGTGGATGCTCGTCGGAAGGAATTCTTGAATTTGACTCAGGGTGATAAGACTGTAGCAGAGTATGAGGCAGAATTTTTGAGGCTGAGTCGATATGCTAGTGGCATAGTGGCAACTGAATATGAGCGCAGTGTCCGCTTCGAGGATGGTCTCCGCGATGAGCTTAGGATATTGATAGCCCCACAGTGGGAGCGTGGTTTTGCTGCATTGGTAGAAAAGGCTAAGATAGCCGAGGAGGTGAAGCTGAGTGAGCGACAGAATCGTGAGAAGGATCGACCCAGATTCAAGAGGGATTTTAGACCCTCAAGTGCCACGAATCAAAATGTTAAAAGAGCAAGGATGGAGGAACCGGTTCGAGCAGTTCCAGTAAATACTTATAGACCACAGGCTTGCAGGGACTGTGGTAAGGTGTATATGGGGGAGTGCTGGAAACGAACTGGAGCATGTTTTCGATGTGGGTCTAAGGAGCATAAGTTTAGAGAGTGTCCTCGGAGGACAGCTCAGAAGCTAGCGACAGAGCAAAGGGATGTCCAACCACGGCGAGGGGGACCACCACCACAGAGGAGTCGTGGGCAAGGAAGAGGTGGCAATGGTAATGGACGAGGACGTGGGGCACCTGGCAGAGGTGCTGGACACGCTGAAGCTCGACAACCGGCATTGGTTTATGCTGTACGACGTCGTGAGGAGGGTGACGCTCCTGATGTTATAACTGGTACGTTCTTCATTCATAGCATGCCTTACACTGCTTTGATTGATGTGGGTTCCACTCACTCGTATGTTTCTTGTGATGTATCTGGGGCTTTCGATGTGCGTTCTAAGGAGACTGTGAGTGGGGTATTGGTGATAAGCCCATTGGGACATTCAGTTAAGGTAGATAAAATTTTTAGGGCAGTACCATTAGTGACACAAGATAAAATTTTCGAAGGAGATTTGATGGAGCTGCCATTTGGGGATTTTGATCTTATCTTGGGAATGGACTGGTTAACTAAGCACAAGGCGACGTTGGATTGTGCTGCAAAGAGGATGGTACTAAGAACTACCGAAGATGAGGAGATAATGGTCATAGGGGAACGAAGGGATTATTTGTCCAATGTTGTTTCGGCTTTAAGAGCCGAGAAGTTGATTTGGAAAGGTTGTGAGGCGTACTTAGCCCTTGTAAGTCAAACGAGGCTTGAAGAGATAATAGTAGAGTCGGTTAGGACTATTAAGGAATTTCAGGATGTATTCCCAGATGAACTTCCTGGATTACCCCCGAACAGAGAAGTCGAGTTTGGAATCGACTTACTACCTGGAACAGCTCCTGTGTCCATTGTGCCTTATCGAATGGCACCAAAGGAGTTGGTAGAATTGAAAGCTCAGATTCAAGAGCTGTTGGATAGAGGGTTTATAAGACCAAGTGTTTCTCCGTGGGGTGCACCGGTACTGTTCGTAAAGAAGAAAGATGGGACTATGCGAATGTGTATTGACTATCGGCAGTTGAATAAGTTGACTATCAAGAACAAGTATCCGTTACCAAGAATCGATGATCTGTTCGACCAATTAAAAGGAGCCTCGGTGTTTTCTAAGATCGACCTTCAGTCGGGATATCATCAATTAAGAGTTAAAGAGGGGGATATTTATAAGACGGCGTTCAGGACTCGATACGGTCATTACGAGTTTCTGGTAATGCCTTTTGGGTTGACTAATGCACCGGCGGCATTCATGGATTTGATGAATCGGGTGTTCCAACCATACTTGGATCGGTTCGTAGTCGTTTTTATTGACGATATCTTGGTGTATTCGGAGACGGAAGAGAAGCATGATGAGCATCTTCGTGTAGTGCTACAAGTGTTAAGGGAGAAGCAACTTTATGTAAAGTTTAGTAAGTGCGAGTTTTGGCTGAAGGAAGTTACCTTCTTGGGGCATGTTGTGTCTGCCGAGGGGATCAAGGTGGACCCTCGGAAGATTGAAGCAATTTTGGAATGGAAGCCACCGAAGTCGGTAACAGAGATTTGAAGTTTTCTGGGGTTGGCAGGTTATTATCGGAGATTCGTGGAAGGATTTTCTGTGTTGGCAGCACCGTTAACGAAACTTATAAGGAATGGAGCACCTTTTGTTTGGACAAATAAGCAGCAAGAGGCTTTTGAGAAGTTGAAGAAGGTTTTGACGGAAGCGCCAGTTTTGATTCAGCCAGAGTTTGGTAAGGATTTCACTGTGTACAGCGATGCGTCACATGTAGGTTTGGGCTGCGTGTTGATGCAAGAGGGTAAAGTGGTCGCTTATGCTTCACGACAGCTTAAGCCGCATGAGGTGAACTACCCTACGCATGACTTGGAATTGGCAGGGGTAATCTTTGCACTTAAGATATGGAGGCATTACCTGTATGGAGAGAAATGCATCATCTATACGGATCAGAAGAGTCTTAAGTACTTGCTGACTCAAAAGGAGCTGAATCTTAGGCAGCGGAGGTGGATAGAGTTGTTAAAAGACTATGACTGTTCGATTGAGTACCATCCAGGTAAGGCAAATGTCGTGGCTGATGCGCTAAGTCGAAGGGCTGTGGCGAAATTAAAGGCGATCTTTGCTCGTCTAAGTTTGTATGACGATGGAAGTTTATTGGCGGAGTTGCAAGTAAGACCGACTTGGGTAGAACAGATTAAGAAGCAACAGTTGGAGGACGAGTCGTTGGTTTCTCGGTTTCAGCGAGTTGAGAAGGGGGAGAATCCTGACTTTGGGTTAAATAGTGAGGGAGTTCTTTGTTTTCGAGGAAGAATTTGTATGCCGAAAGACTCCGACATGAGATTGATGATTTTGAAAGAGGCACATAATGGACCTTGTGCTATGCATCCAGGAGGGAGTAAGTTGTATCGAGACTTGTGAGAGCAATATTGGTGGCCTGGGCTTAAGCGAGAAGTGACCGAATTTGTAGGGAGATGTTTGACATGTCAACAAGTGAAAGCCGAGCATCAGCTACCTTCAGGATTGTTACAGTTGGTAAAGATACCACTTTGGAAGTGGGAAAGGGTAACTATGGACTTTGTGAGTGGGTTGCCGTTGACACCTTCTAAGAAGGATTCAGTTTGGGTGATTGTGGATAGACTCACGAAATCTGCTCATTTCGTACCTGTCCGAACCGATTACTCACTTCAGAAGTTGGCTAAATTGTATGTGGCAGAAATAGTACGGTTGCATGGTGTGCCAGTATCGATAATTTCAGACCGAGACCCAAGGTTTACGTCTCGGTTTTGGCAGAAGTTGCATGAGGCATTAGGAACGCGATTGGATTTCAGTACGGCTTTTCACCCTCAGTCGGATGGGCAGTCAGAGAGGGTTATTCAGATTTTAGAGGATATGTTGAGGGGTTGTGCTATTGAGTTTAGAGGTAGCTGGGAGGACCATTTGCCATTGGCGGAGTTCGCATATAACAACAGTTACCAAGCAAGTATTCAGATGGCTCCATATGAGGCACTATATGGGCGAAGGTGTCGTTCGCCTACTTGTTGGGCAGAATTGGGGGAATGGCAAATACTTGGACCAGAGTTGGTAGCAGATACTGAAGACAAGATTAAGGTGATCAGGAAACGGTTAAAAGAGGCGGCAGATCGACAAAAGTCTTATGCCGATCTGAAGCGTAAGGATATTGAATATGCGGTAGGGGACATGGTCTTTTTGAAAGTTTCACCTTGGAAGAAGATTTTGAGATTTGGTAAGAAGGGTAAGTTGAGCCCACGGTTTATTGGGCCTTACCAAATCATTAAGCGGATAGGGCCGGTGGCTTATCAGTTAGAGCTACCTCCAGAACTGGATTGCATTCACGATGTTTTCCATGTGTCCATGCTAAGGCGATATCGTTCTGACCCAACTCATATCGTGCCAGTTACAGAAATTGAGGTACGCTCGGATTTGAGCTTTGAAGAGGAACCTGTGCAAATACTTGATCGCGATGTAAAGGTGTTGAGAAGGAGGTCAGTCCCGTTAGTGAAGGTACTTTGGAGGAACCATGGCAAGGAAGAAGCTACTTGGGAGACCGAAGAGGCAATACGTCAGCAGTACCCTCAACTGTTTGGATCAGGTAAATTTCGAGGCCGAAATTTCTTTAAGGAGGGTAGAGTTGTAACATCCTAATTTTCGGGTTTTTCGCGATTCTTGATATTTCAAGTAGATTTCTAAAATTTGGTATGTGATTATGGAATTCATAATTTGGGTATGTAAATGGGCCTATGGAAGGCCCATGAGGTGGCCAAAACCCGGTAGAATTTTTAAATTTTGGACTTTGGAGTTAGGGGTTCTGGCTGGGTGCCCTTATATTAAGTTGTGGGTAAAATGTATAACAAAAAAGAGCTTTAGTAAAGTGGCAAGGGTGATGCCACTAAGCTCCTAAAAAGGTGGCGTGTGGAGCATAAGGGAAGACCTGGGATCGATTCCCTGTGTTGGCAAATAAGAGTATTTATTTTTATGTGCAGGAAGGGTAAGTGTTGGAACCTAAGTGGATTCTGTAAGAGGAAAGTTGGATCAAGTCAAATGCATAGATTAAGGAGGGATAAGGGGAGAGATTTTAGGGATTTGAGAGAAGGATAGAGCTTAGTCGATTGGAAGGGGTTAGAGAGGGGATTTCGGCAGAGGGGTATTAGGTTAGTAATTTCGGCATTAGGGTCTTAGCTGTGCCATTTTTTCTCTTTTGGTTTAGTTTTTCTCTTCTTTCTTCTTCCCTGGCCGAATCTACCATCTTTCCTCTCATCTTTTCTCCCTTTTCTTTTTCAAAAACCAGCCCATTATTTTCCTCTACTCATTTATTGTTTCTTTCCTTAATCTCTACTTCTACCGAAATACCGCAAAAAGCCGAAATCAGTGAAGATAGGGGGTGCCGATTCTTTGTGACCAGTAACCTTTTTCTTTCCTTTCCAATTGTTGGCGTCCAATTCCTTTACCTGTTAGGCATCTGGATTCAAGAGGAGAAAGACTGTGGTAAGTGCTCAAACTCTAAACAATTCCTAGTGTAACTTTTGGCCAAAAGTTGAAACCCCTCTGGTTTAGGGAGGTGGCCGAATATGGGTATAGGCCTTATGGGGTCTTCTTTTAATATTTTTTTGGTTTATTTAGTGGAGGAGCAGCAAGGTGTAGTGTCGACTTGGAGTAGCTTGGATCACCGGAGTGGCTAGACCTAGTCATCAATCGCGACAAAGGTAAGATTCCTAAGGCCATTATGGATGGTGGCCGAATGTGTAAGTATTAGTATTAGATGATTTTTGGTTTGGTTCAATTATGGGAAGTGGATTATTAACGATGGATTATAGGGGAAATCGTGTAGGAGATCTCGTCGAGGAATATCGCCAAACAGGTGTGTAACGAACCCTTTTTCATAGCTTAAAGGGATAAAATGCCGAAAAGCCGAAATGCCGAAATGCCGAAATTCTGGCATTTTGAGGACTTGTGAGCAAGCGAACGCTCACTAGTTAGTTAGAATCGATGTGATGATGATCAAGAACAATGGAAACGGTAAGGACGTGTTTTTGGCGTTCACGGTAAGTTGGGCCTTGAGGGGCTGAAATAGGGCCCAATAGGCTTTCGGGCCCATTTGGGTAAAATTGGTAGAAAACGGAAATATTTTAAACTGCATGTTAAGACAGTTAATACTGTTATGGGTATAGGCTAAATGGGCCTAGATGACAAAATTAGTTCAGTAGGGCCCATTAGGGGTTTTAGGCCCAACAACTCGGTTTCGCTAAAAATGGGCCAGAATCACTGTGTGCACCCATGAATTGTTAGTAACCGTTAATGAACATGGAAACCCTGATATTTGGTAACATTACAGAATTACCCTTATAATATGAAAATGACCATTTTGCCCCTAGGTAAAAATAACCATTATACCCCTAGGGTTTATACATGAATTTAATGCATGGGATTCTGATAAACATGGTATGTATGATATGCACATGACATGTATGATATGCATATGATATGTATGACATGCACATGATGTATTTATGAATGCATTGGGTTGGGTTTTTATATGGATGGAGGAAGTGCAAAAGGGCTTATGCCCTAGTTATTAAAGGGCTTATGCCCCAGTTATTAAAGGGCTTTGCCCCAGTTGTTAAAAGAGGCTAGGCCTCCAGTTATATGATAAAGCAGCTATGCTGCCAGTGGAGAGTTATGGCGGGGTGGGTCGAGTAAATCCCCACATGGTGTGTTGGTTGGTACGGGTGGAGAGTAGCGGATGGTGGGTTGAGTAGTCTCCCCAAATGGGTTGCATTCTTTCATTTGACATTACATGTGATATCAAAATGGGCCTATGGGCCATACCGTTTACAGTAAAGGCTTCGGCCCAGTAATATGAAATATGGAAAGGCTTTGGCCCAGTGTTATGAAATATGAAATATGAAAAGGGCTATGGCCCAGTACATGTTGAGATTGGATGTGCGCTTAGGCCCAACAGGCTGTTATTGTTTTGGGCTCTGAAAGGGGCTTGTTGCACACTGAGTTTCCAAACTCACCCCCTTTCCTTAACCTTATAGGTGAGCCTTGATGTGGGGACTTGGGCTGGAGGGGATTCAGAGTGGCCACGGTGATTGTCTTTGGACTTTTAAATAAGCGTTGGTTTCTTTAAATTTCCTTTAAAAATTATTTATTTTTGGGTTGTAATAAGGCCATTCTAACTTTCCTTTTATTTCTTTTTGGGATTATTTTAATTTTAATAACTTTAAAATTGGTTGATAATTATTCAAATGGGCTAGACTTAGGACGTGTTTCCAAAACGATAATTTTTTTAAAATATCTCAAGGCCACGATTAATTGATTTATCAAAGACGTTCACTTAAACAAATTTAAACTCGGTATAACAAAGTGTGGCTATGGTTGTGGGCATGTCTAAGATTGGATCCAATCAAAGAGCTTGGTACTTAAGCAGCCTTCATGGCTCACCTCCTCTATCTCGGATACCTACCTGGTGCTCGGCTTCCATACACTTTGTTAACTCAGCAAAATATATGGCTTTTAAAACACTAAAACGAAACAAGAATTTTTAACTCCAATGTGGCACGTCAGATTTGGCCATAACGTCTGGGCCGGGTTTGGGGTGTTACATTATAGGTATCAGGGCAATGAAGTAAATCACCAGCCCCTTTAAGGTCATTTGAAAGAATGGAGAATTTATCTTTGAAGTAAATAACCTGATTGAAATCACCAAGCACAATCCAATTATCATTAACCTTGATAATTTCAAAAAATTAGATAAGTTTCTCCTATACAATGTTCCTCTCATTCATCTTTGGACTCCTATAATTACAAGTAAGAAAAAATTGAAAATTGTTGTCCTCAATATAAAAAAAGAGCATATTTTCATTAAAAGACAAAATAGAACAATTTATGATGTTACGCCACATGAATATGGTACCTCCGTTATGACCTTTACAATCAGTAGCGACAAAATGATCAAACTTCCATTTAGACCTAAAAAAATGATTTATATATTTTTTGGCTTTAGTTTTCATAAGAAAACAACAATCAACATTAAAACTACTTATAAGTTGGGAACAATTGAACATTGTTAAGGGATTTCCCATTCCCATAACCTTCTAACTTAAGACTTTCACATCTCTTTGGAAGGTTGTTCCAGGACAACCTACTTGAACCCATCAAGAAAAAAACAATATCCTTAGAAGAAATAAGTGGAACATAAGAAAATATAGTAGGAAGAAATGGACCAACAACATTTATAATATTCAAATCAGCATCAGAAGAAATAAGGTGAAGTGACCGGCCATAAAATGTAGTAGTTAATTTGGTTTATTCCTATACTTAAGGAGCTTGTTTTACTATGCAATTTAGTATTTTATATTACGTTTTCGTTATTTTGTGTTTAGGATTAAATATTAATAAAATAAGTATTTTTAACACATTTTGTAAGTGTTGTGACCCATTAGGCTGACACAGGCCTTAGATAGTGCTAATATGTTAAATTGAGTGTGTAAGATGAAGGATTATAGGCCTAATTGACATGGTAGCAAGGGAAAAGTGTTGCACAAACTTCTAAGAATGTTAAGACATGAAACAAACAATAAAGGGAAAATTTTACATGTTGTGTTGCGCCATGCAAGGGCTATGGCACGACACAGGTCGACGTGATGCCTAAGAATATCAAGGCTATTTTTGTCAGTGCAATCAAATGTATACAAAGACCTGGGACGTACTGAAGACCTAATTTGGGCTACCAACACTTCTATAAATAAGACATTAGGGGTTTCATGTAACTAAGTCATCCTAGACGCACTAAAAAACCCTAGTAGTTTGTAGTACGATTAGATTAATTTTCTTTTGGCTTTTTATAAACTGTTTGTTTTTCTTATTGGAATCAATTTCGATCCAAGAGTTTATTTATTTTAGTTAAGTATTTCAGTTTATATTTTCTTCGCATTCGATATATTTCATTATTCAAATCAATAGATTTTCTACTTTGTTCTTCATTCGATATCTAATCCATGATTATTCTAATCCCGTTTCTCTTCCGATTCAATCATGTTCTTCACATGATTTATTCAATTAAGATTGAGGTTATGAATAACATGAGTGGTTAAATACCTTAGAGGAGATTAAAAAGTGGATGGGTACGTGATTAATGGAGGATTTAGGGTTTTCCCAAGAGGCTTAGTTGGTGTAAATTACGTGTTCTTAAACCCTAGGCCTGACGATCCTAAGGAGTTATCATAGGCTAGATGAGGTCGAGAGATAGGTCGAATCAAGTAAATCATAATTTATCTTGGTTGAGAAACTGCGGTCGAGAGATAAGCGAGTATGAACCAATTGATTAATTAGTTAGACAGGGTGAACTTCCACATATCTAATAGTCCTCATGATCTACCACATAAGATAGTCCTGGAAGACTTTCACATAAGATAGTCTTGATGGACTTTCACATACGATATTTTTAATGGGCTTTCCATTTATGGTAATGCCATGACCATGGACTTCCATTCATCCCATTAAGGGCTCAAATATGTCCCACACAAGGGATCTCAATCATCCTATGAAGGGCTCTCATACATTTTGTAAGAAAATATAATATCGTACGTAGTATTAATATGTTACTAACAATGATAATGCAATACAATGTAGTAGCAAAAATACCTGTGATCAGACAGAGTTGAAAATTAGAAGAAGAATTTTATTAAGGCCTATATGAATAGTTTCCTTAAGATAGATTCAACTTTTCTTTGATACTTTGAGTAACGTTGGACGTCTGTTTCCTAGGATAAGAAAACAAATGGTCACAGTAGCAACACAACAATAGTGATCAAAATGAATTTAGAATAAATTTGTGATATTGATGGTTTATGATGATGTGTTTTTGAAATCTCCTAACTTGGCTTTATATCGATGAGAGGAAATGAATGAAGAGATTTAGACCGATTCATGAAAAGTTTTGTTGAAAATTAATAGATATAAGTGAATAGAGACAACAAATGAAAAAAAAATGCAATATTAAACCAAGAGATACAATTGTTCAAAAGATACAACCGTATGAAAAAATGAAATATTAAACCAAGATATACAATTATTTTATTTGAGCATCAATTTATCATTCATCACTCAACAATTATTTTCCAACAATCCCCCACATAAATGAAATTGATGGATCAACGAGACTTAAAGACTCAAAGAGGTGATAGATTCTACGTTCAATATTTGCATAAGATTGGTAGGCATCAACCCTTGAACCTTCCCTTGTGAAAGTATATTTACTTACTAGTTGACTAGTAGACGCGATGTCCTTGAATTGGTTTGTCGTTTGTGTAAACAATGATATTCCTCACGCAAATACCTCCATGGAAAGATTTTTAGTTTTCATCAGTATGTTCATATAGCCATGAACATCCTCTTGGTTCTACAAGAGTTTAGAGAACTATGCCCAAATAGTCTCTTTGAAGTGACCCCACCTCACTCTCACCTAAGTGACTTATGTTTTTTGTTTCACCAAAACAGGCAATGGTAATTAAAAGCATTGCTTAACCTTTTCCACATTTTAATCACTGTTTTCATCATTGGAATGGACTCGAGATAAGAACCCCCACAGTGACCTCACAAGGTTTATGCAAGTAGGTTATCCCATTGGACTTAGATTTTGGGATCTCTAGTCAACTAGGTTGGGTTTTCCTTCACATGGTACCTTAAATATTCATGGGCTTTAGTCTCATTCCTTTCGATGTTTTATCAACTTGATCTTGGGTTAACCCTTTGGTTAGCGGATCCGCAATATTATATTTTTATCTTACAAAATCAATAGAGATAACTCCAATTCAGATCAGCTGCCTAACGATATTGTGTCGACGACACATGTGTCTTGACTTTCCATTATACATTACGTTCTGTGCTCTACAATTGTTGCTTGGTCATCATAATATATGCATATTTTGGGCACAGACTTTGGCCATTCAGAAATATCCTCTAAAAAGTTTTGTAATCATTCTGCCTCTTCTCCAGATTTGTCTAGAGCTACAAACTCAGATTCCATTGTGGATCCAGTTATAATCATTTTCCTTGAGAATTTCCATGACATAGCTCTTCCTTCCAATGTGAAAATATAACCACTTGTGCCTTTGGTATCTTGAATATCAGATATCCAACTGGCATCGGAGAATCTTTCTAACACAGCAGGATCTCTGGAATAATGTAATCCGTAGTTCTAAGTATATCTGAGATGTAAGGTCCCGAAAATAGGTCTAGTAGTTTCAGGTAAGTTTACCGGGTTCCGAGTGAAAATTGAGAATTAATCAGGTTAATTAGCGATTTACATTCTTAATTAGTTAGCTTAATTTCATCTAAAAAAATCGGTAAATCATATTCCAAAAAATAAAAATATTTTTAGAAAAATTAATTTTATGGTTTAAAATAATTTTTGGGTAAAAATAAATATTTTGGGTTAAATTGGAATTTAAAAATAATTTAAAATGGGGGTTTAATTGAGTGGTTTAAAATATTAATTAAATGGGACTAATTTGAAAAACAAGGGAAATCTGTAAGAGGTTTTATAGCAAGTAAACCATATTTTCAGAATTTTGGAGGGAAATGAGCAAATTGTAAAATGAGGGAAAAAAGGGAGAGGCCTGATGGTAAATTCCCCAAATTTTGAAAACCAAGTAGGGGTTTTTAGTTTTAAAAATTCTATAACTACCTTACTTTTCACTCATTTTTCACATGAATTAAGAGCTTTTTATCTTGTTTTTTTGCTTGTTTTCAGAAACCAAATATCAGAGAAGAGATCTAAAACTTTTCTCTCCCAAAATTCTCTCTAAAATCTCTCGAAATACTTTTCAAAGTTGGGCAAGAAATCATCCAAATTTCTTCAAACATTTTGATTCAAACTTCCAAATCAATGACTTGAGTTTAATTGAAGGTAATATTTATCTCTAAACTTGTTTTTAAGTTGATTTCAATAATTATTTGTTAATTAAAATGATTATAATGGATTTTCAACTTTAATTTCTTCTTTCTTGAACTTGAGGATCAACAATGGTGGATCTTTAATTTTAAGTTGGAATCTAAATATTAATGGATGTCTAAGATCAAAATAGGTCTAATAAGAGGTTTTTAATCTTAAACCAAAAGATCAAACACATTTTATGGATCAATTTTGAGAAATTCGAATTTGATCAAGAACATGGATGATTTTTTCTAGAAAATTATGAAATGGATTAAATGATGAAATTAACACTTAGAATACATGTCATTGGACTATTAATGAAGATTAGAAGTGGTTTGAGTTGCTGAAAAGGGAGTTTAGTTGAGGAATTCCATATTTCGGCTTAGTTGTGCAACATTGGTAAGGTAGTTTAGAGCAATGATTTGGATTCGTATACTTTATCAAATTTCATGTTTCTTATTGTTATTTTTAGTTTTTAATGCATACTTTGTCTCCATTAAAGCTCCACATCAAGAGGAGGAATGTGCAAATCAGAATTGAAGCTCAAACTTGCTTGTTTGAACCCATTTTTACATAAAAAGCTAAGTATGAAGGTGAGTGACATTTAAGGCAATTTCGTAAATTGGCTTGATTATGTGTTAAATAAAGGTTTAATTGGTGTTATTAATGGCTTAATTTCATATTGGATGGTTGGATTTGCAAAAATAAGTTTTTATTTTTTAAAAGAGAAAAATGACAATTAGTTTAACAAATTGGGTATTATGCTTTTAGCTTGAATAAATTGTATGGAATAAATTGATATTTGGAGCATGAATTGCTGATTTATTGAACATTTGATAAATATTTTCTAATTGGTATATGAATATTAGGAAAATGATGTTTGCTATGTTTAATTTTATTAATGTTAAAATTGCTTAGCAACATGCATTTTACTTGCATTTTAACATCCTAAATTAAGTGATTAAACAATAGATTTTATGCCTTGTATGTATGATTATATTCGCAACATTGCATGGTGGATCCATTTGATATAGTTGGCATGCCATAGGATTTGTGAGTACCAACTATTATTTGTGATATTGTGAGCATAAAGCTCTTGGTGGATTGATTTGTTTGGAGTAGATAAGGGAGTGTTGAGCTTGAGTCTCCACTCATCGAGTTATTTGAGGCGCTATAAGGGAGCGTGTGGCTTCAGCTTAATCAATTCAGAGGATTGTATTTGATTTTTGGGAGTTCGGAGATCCATTTATCCAATGTATGATCACATGTTTACTTACTACCCTTGATGTATTATGCCAATATAATTGATTGATTGTGACAATATAATTGAATGTTTAAAAGATGATTTTACATGCCATGGAAAAATTGATTTCTAATTCTTGAAATAACATGTGATGTTATGGTGAAATGTTAATATGTTGTGATTGGAAATTTAATGCTTAATTGCTTTGATTTATGCATGATTGAGTGCAAATTACTTGATGTTTTTATTATCACTCACTGAGCTTTTTAGGCTCACACCTTCAGATTTCGTGCAGAGAATTTTCGGGTATAAGGAGTTGAGAAGCGAGTGTAAGGCCGATCCAAGAATAAGGCTCGTCGTGGCTTAAGAAATTTACTTTAGAGACTATATAGGGGCATTGTGATGCTTTTGGGACTAGTTTTATTTTACTTGTAATGGACATTGGACATTAAATTTTGGACTTTAATTTTGGTGATTTTATAATTGCTTTAGTACATGATTTTATGTTTAATTGATGTTTGATTTATGGTATGTTGATGGGTGTTCATACAGTGGTTGATAACACGGTGTATGAAGCATGTATTTTATACTAACAATGTTTAATTGAAGCTTACCATGGAGTGTGCGACTAAGGTATGTAGCTCATGTGAATTAATTGATGTTTGATAAGCATGTAATTGGATGTAAAATTTTGATTAATTGTTTCATATTTGTTGTAAATAAATTAAATTGGAGATGTGTGGATGTTTATAGTAATTAATTGTAGCTATTTCAAGTTTAATGGGTAAGTAAAATATGTAAAATCGGGAAATTAAAATGAATTTTTGACAAAATAAGTGTAGTGGTTTGCACATGGGTGTGTGTCTTTTCACATGGGAGTTTGGGGTTTTGGGGATTTGATTTTTAGTTTTTGTAATCTAGTATTCTAATTTGCTTACTTTATAATTTAGTCCTAAAACTTGATTAGATTAATTGAAGCCTTTAATGATAGGGAAACTTGGTAATATTTTAGGTTCAGACTTGTACCTATTAATATTTTGTAGAAAAACTCTTAATTTTAAATTTGAAAAATGTAATAAAATTTTGTAAAAGTTACAATTTAGTCCCTAATAATAAAACTTGAATTAGACATAGTAAATGAACTCTAATTAAGCTGAAATTTTTAGGGCTTGCATAATTTGACAAATAGAAGGTCAGTAACTATTAGAAATAAAATCAGGATAGTTTAACCTTAAGTGATAAAATGACCAAATTACCTTTAGTTTTAAATACTTAGAAAAAGTTTAAAAATGGTTCACAAATTGCTTCAGCATTAACAAATGATAGTTAATTAGTCATAAATGAGGTCTTATAAGGTTGGGGTGTGCATCGGGTGGTCGTTAGCTGGAGAGTCGCTTCGGTGGCTAATGTAGCGCTACAAACTCGGCCGATCCATCCTGGTTGGGTTTGGGATGTCAAATGAGATATCTTAATACCCTCACAATCACTTTCCAATGTTTTTCCCCTGGATTGCTTGTGAATATACTTAAACTGCTTACAGTGAAAGCAATATCAAGTTTAGTGCAATTCATAAGGTACATTAGATTGCCTATGACTCTTGCATATTCCGTTTGGTCAACACTTTCACCTTTATTTTTGGACAGATGTTGACTTATATTATTGGAGTTATAGCTATACCAATCATCCTTGCCAAATTTCTTAAGAATCTTGTCTACGTAGTGTGATTGCGTTAATACGAGACCTTTAGATGACCTTTTGATTTGGATGTCCTAAATCACGTAGCAAGTCTCATATCTTTCAAGTCAAATATTGAATTTAACAAGTTTTTGGTATGTATTACCATTTCACCATTTCATTGTTACTTCCAACAATGAGTATGTCATCAACATATAAACATAGAATTGCATATCCAATAAAGTGATTTTGACAAACACACATTTGTAACACTCATTAATTTTAAATCCGTTTGGTATCATGACACTGTCAAAATTTTCATGCCACTGTCAAAATTTTCATGCCACTGCTTTGGTGCTTGCTTAAGTCCATACAAAGACTTCACCAATCTAAAGACTTTTCTTTCTTTCCCTGGAGCTACATGACCCTCAGGTTGTTCCATGTAAATCTCCTCATCAAGATCTCCATTTAGAAAAGTTATCTTAACATCCATTTGATGAACTTCTAAATTCCACAAAGTGGTAATTGCAAGTATCATCCTTATAGAAGTTATTCTTGATACAAGAGAAAATGTATCAAAGTAATCAATGCATTCCTTTTGTTTATAACCTTTTATAACCAATTTTGTACCATCCCAATTTTGGACCTAGTTAGAACAGTGGTTTCGGGACCACAAATCCAACATAAGAAAATCCATTTTTATTATATTTTTATGGACTACAATTTTACGGGATGATTTCATGAAAATTTCGTTCGAAAATTTTGACGTTTGGGCATCCAATTTAGTCAAAAGGACTAAATTGTAAAAAGTGAAAAAGTTAAGTTCCACATGTTAGAAGGGTTAAATTGTTATGAGTTTTTAAATTAAAGGGCGTAATAAAATATTTTTAAGTTAGTGATGGACAATAAATAGACATGAAATGGGCGTAATAAAATATTTTTAAGTTAGGGGCATTTTGGTAATCTAATAATTAAAAGAATTAAAAAGGGAAAATAAGCCAAAATTGGCCATCATATTCTCCATTCAGCTGAAACTTGCATGGACACCATGGCTAGGTTCGATTCAAGCTGCCAAGCTCATTTGTAAGTGATCCCGAGCCCCATTTTTAATGTTCTTTACATTTTTGAAGTCTCAATAACTCGATTTACCTATTTCTACCATTAATTTGAGCTAGGGTTCATGTTTAAAAATTGACCCATGCATGACATGCATGCATTTTGATGTCTAATGGTAGAAAATGAGTGTTGGGTGTTAAATAAACGACTTTTACTAAGCGGTTTTCGATGAAAATGTTCGAAAGGACCGTTTTGTAAAAGTTGTAAAAATGGCATAAAACGGTATTTTGATGAGAATTGTAGTTTTCTATAGTTATGAAAATGGTTTGGCTAGGCCTATAGAGTGAGAAAATTGAATAAAAATCACTTTACGAGCCTAGGGGAAAAAGTATAATTTTGACAAAGTTTAGGGGCAAAAATGTAATTTTTCCAAAATATGATTTTTGGATCACATTAAATAACGTGACTAATAATTAGCCTAAATGGGATATTATAGATTAATAAAAACAAGGATTGGACCTAGATCAGGTGAAAAATGGAAAATCGACGGTTAGGTTCCTTTTTGCTATTTTGGTGCCGAGGAAAGTTCGTGTGTCAATAATATTGCAATGCTATGTTTGAATTGAAAATTCTAGATTATTATTGTACGAATGACATGATTTAATATATTGAAAAGTGATGAAATAATGATATATAAAATTTGTAAGAATAATGATATATGACTAGTAGCACATGAAATGTTGGATGGTTCAATCATTAATGGTGTAATATCCCGAATTAGGGCCTAATCGGAATAGTGGTTTCGTGACCATAAATCCGAGATAGAAATAATTATTTTATAATTATTTTGAGATTTATGATATGATTGCATGATTGTGTGAAAATTTCGTGATGAAATTCTATACCTAAAGTGCTTAAATTGAAAGTAGGGACTAAATCGAATAAGTTGCAAAACTTCCATTCTAGAAGTTTTTAGTATGAAATTATTTTGGAATATTAATGAGGAGGTCTTAAATAGCAATTTGACCAATTTTAAGTTCATGGACAAAATTAGGACATGGAAGGAATTTTTGGAAAGTTTAGTAGTAAGGGTATTTTGGTCATTTAGTTATTAAAATGAATTAAAAACAAAATTAAAAGCGAATTTTTGTCCATCTTCTTCATTAGGCCGAAATTTCAAGGGTTCTCCATAGCTAGGGTTTGTTTCAAGCTTCCAAGCTTCATAGTAAGTGATTCTAAGCCCCGTTTTTAATGATTTTTATGTTTTTGAGATCCCGATAACTCGATTAAGTTTATGTTAGCAATAATTCAACCTAGGGTTTATATTTGGAAAAATACCCATAGGTGAAATTTGTGTATTTTGATGTTTTATGATAGAATATGGGGTTTTAAATTATGTTAGACAACTTGTGCTACTCGTTTTGAGTGAAAACGAGTAAAAGGGCTTAATCGGCAAAAATACCTAATAGTCACAAGTACATGTTAGAGTGAGAATTTGATGTTGCCATAGAAGAGAAAAGTGGTCAGCATGTTGTAAAACATAAGAATAAGGAATAAAGTTTAATCCCGAGCCTAGGGGCAAAAATGTAAATATGCAAAAGTTTAGGGGTAAAATTATAATTTTGCCAAAATTTGAGTTAAAAATTAATTTGATAATGTGAGTATTAAATAAGCTAAATGTGTTATTCTAGATCAAGAAAGACGTGGAATCGACCTCAATCGAGGAAAAGAAAAGATTGTGGACTAAATTGCAAAATCTTTGTATTTTGGTACCAAGGTAAGTTCATGTGTAAATAATGTAGCATAATTGTTATTTTTAAGTTATTGATGTTAATTATATGTTATGCTGAATTTTATTATGAAATGTATGCTTTGTGGTTAATTTCAAATAATATGTAAATTATGTGAGCTACTTGTTAAATATAATTGTTACCGAGTATTGATTTCGGCATTCTACGGAAGACGGCAAGGATAAGTGTTCGAGAAAAATCCCGTTTGAACCTTAGGAATAGATTAGGATACAAGTGACATGTCACTAGAATGGTTGAGCATCCGAACTCGTTGAGTTGAGTCCAATTTCACTTATGGATGCGAATGTCCGAACTCGTTGAGTTGAGTCCGAGTTCGTGAGATGTAACTAGGCATCCGAACTCGTTGAGTTGAGTCCGAGTTTGTGAGATGTAACTAGGCATCCGAGCTCGTTGAGTTGAGTCCGAGCTCACTTATGGATGCGAACGCCCGAGCTCGTTGAGTTGAGTCCGAGTTCGCTTATGGGCGGGTTACATGATTGCTTGATTGAATATGTGGCACTTATGTGCAATTTATCCGTGTATCCGAATTATATTCCGATGTGTTCAACGGGTAAAGTTCTACTCAATGCAGGAATATTCGAGATGTAAAGAGATGTATTGGTAAGTGATGTGAAATGGATATTTTGGACAGGTATGTATTTAACCCTCGGGTTGAGTATTGATACAACCACTATAAGGTAATAAGATGATGAAAAATGATTAGAAATGTGATATGTGTTTTAGTGATGCATGCTAATGTTGATTGGTATGACTGTTTGTTATGTTACTTATTATTTGCATATGAACTTACTAAGCATTTATGCTTACTCCCTCCTTCTTACTCATTGTAGTTTTGGACAAGCCAGCTCAGGAGTCGGGATAGGTCGAAGGCTCAGTCACACTATCCGGAAGACTTTTGGTAAATGGCTTGTAAATTTAAGTATGGCATGTATAGCAATATACCTATTTTGTGTAAATGATCTTATGGTATGGTGATGGAATGGTTGAGGAAATGCTTGATAATGATAAATTATGAAAATGGTTAGTTTAGATTATGTTTGATGTTAAGGAAAATTATTAAGATACTTAGTGCATAAAAACTCATAAAAAGGATGAAATTTGCCATAAACAGAATACTGCAGCAACACTGACGCGAGTTTGAAAATTTACTAAAAATCATAGAAATTGAATTTGGAGATAGAATACATATCAAATTGAAGCTTATTATGTATAGTTTCACATGAAACAAATGAAACAGGTAAAGGAATTATATGTTAGAAGACATTTGAATTTTAGTGAAACAGGGTCATAGCAGTTTCTGAATCCCCTGTTCCAACTTTAGAAATTCACCATAAATTATAAAGATATAATTAGGTGGTTTATTTTATATCCTCAGAATCCTTATTGAGTCTAGTTTTAGTAGAAACAAATCTCATAGTCATATGAATTTTTTACAGAGAGAAATGTGGTTCGTAGTAAACAGAGGTCGGACCAGTCAAGTCCTGAAACAGGGGTAACTTTAACTAATAAACTGTACTAATTGGCCCAACCAAAAATTCTAGAAAAAAATTAGTAAATAGATATATGAGTCTAGATTTAGGAAAAATTTACGGATCTTTATTTCAAGTTTCGTAACTCAAGATATGATTTTTCTTGTGACTGTGATGCAAGTAGCTTAAAAGCTATGAATGTAGAAACAAATAATCCAAAGTTCTAAAAATGTTAAATTAAGCTTAGTAACACCTCATACTCGACTCCGGCGACGGTCTCGGGCGTGGGGGCGTTACAAATGGCTTGCTATATAATAGCTGAATATATTGAGAATTTGATATAACATGATGTTTTATTAAGTTGGATAATTTGTGAAAGAATGAAAAAGAAGGTAAGTCCATTTGCAAGTAAATACTATGTGTGAGGTATGTTAATTACTTAAATGATGATTATATGATAAATATATGCTCTTGATAAGAATATGATTTGAATGCTCAATGTATGAAAAATTTATGAAACATTGACATGATTGATAATAAGAGGAAGAAAAATCTTGGTTGAATGAAATAGGATATTCGATGGATTCTTGAAAAGAATTGATGGTAAAAAGAATCTATCCCGGACGGGTGATCCAATCCCTATATAGCCCTCTCGAAGAATATGTGTAAACTTATTTAGCTCAGATGGGTAATCCGAATGAGGTTCTGAATTTAGCCTGGACTGGTAATTCAGATTCGATCTCATTTGAGTATATGTCATTGTAGGGGATTTAGTCTGGACTGGTAATCCGAACAATACTCTATGAGTTTATATTACAGGGGATTTAGCCTGGACTGGTAATCCCGCTGTAAAAAAGGAGGTTTGTGGGAGTGTGCTTTTTAGAAAGGGAAATTACAAATTGACGGACATGAACTTGTAAAGTGATCTAGCCTCCCGAAGAATATGTGTGCAATATGGATTTATCCCAAACGGGTAATTCGATTAGGGTCTGAATTTATCTTGGACTGGTAATTCAGATTCGAGCTCATGAAAGTAATTTTCGTTACAGGGGATTTTGCCTGAATTGGTAATTTCGACATTTACTCTATGAGTTTGTACTAAGGGGGATTTAGCCTAGACTGGTAATCCCGCCATAAGATGCGAGGTTCGCGAGAATGCGTACTTGAAATGATCATTTGTACGATTTGACGGTACATGGGATATCCATCGAAATTTCTGAGAAAATTCAACGGGATTAATATGAGAAATGAAGAAAAAGGGTTTTTTCCGAGACAAACTTATTTTTGTTATAAGATAATACTATGATGCATATGATTTCCACGTTTGGACGAGTGGTGGTGCTAAGAGTAGCACAGGTACATACTCGAACCGACGTGTTGGACATGGGAAATGAAATGGACTTGTGGTAAGAATGAAAATAAATGAGTGATGCATATGAGAATAATTTTTATGGCAATCTTATGATAGTTATCATTGTATTGCACTAAAACAGTTTTGGACAGCAGCAATAGTACAACTTTGAAAATCCACCAAAAATTGTGGAAGTCGAATTAATGGCTGAATTAAATATGAAATGAAAGCTTATTGAGTCTAGTTTCACATAGAAGAAATGGTATAAGCAAAAGAATTTAATATTATGAGATATTTGAATTCTTTTGAGATAGAGTTAGAATGAGTTCGGAATCCCCTGTTCTGACTTGGGAAAATCACTAGAAATTATACAAAAATAATTATGCGTTAGAATTCATATCACTAAATCCTTAAGGAGTTTATTTTCAAGATAATCAGTTGGGAACATTTCTCGAATCCCGTACTAAGATAAATAAATATTTGTGAAGAAAGGTCGAAGTTGTCAAACAGTGAAACAGAGGAGACTTTAAAGAATAAACTGTACTTATTGGCTAGACAAAAATTCAGAATATTTTATGGTGAGAAGATATGTGAGTCTAGTTTCAGGGAAAATTAGAGGATCTTAATTTGGAGTTCCGTAGTTCTAGATATAAATAATTTTGTGACTGTGTCTCAAGAAAATAACTTAACTGGACTTTGAATAAATAAAGAGAAATTGAAAAATAGCATGTTAATACATTGCTTATTATTTTTCATACGAGCTTACTAAGCGTAAAGCTTACTCCTTCCTTTGCTTTTCCTTAATGTTCTAAGGTTGGCTCGGGGTTGGAAATCGTCGGAGGTAGCATCACACTATCAAGCCAATACCATCGGAGTATTAATACATATGTTAGAAATTTCAAGTGAGTGGCATGTATAGAGACCTAGTTTTATGACATGAGTTATTATGATTTGGCTAAATGTATTGGTCTATATCGAGCTATTGTATATGGACATAAGATGTGGCTCATACTGATTATGGTTTGTAAGTCTAGCTAATCATGTCATGTTTTAATGCATATGATGGGATAATTTGAATATGTTGTTTGACATGCATGTTTGGTAATATGATATATGTGTTGGATGTATGCTCTATGAACAATTGAGGTGGTCATAGTCATGAAGTAATTGTACGTTATGAAAACAATGTGATAATGGTTGAACATGAGTGCTTAATGGATAAGTTAGTAACCATAGTATAATGGTAAAAGTGGTCATCAATATGACAAGTCTTATGAATGTGAATTAAGGAATCTAAACTTGGTATTTCATGAGTAGATGTATTCCATGTAAGAGGACATGTAAATAATATGAATATGTCTTGATAAAGAGTGTTTAATCACTAAAGTGAAGCCATGATTTGTGGCTTTAATGCGTATAAGGTTGTAAGGGTTTATGGGTAACATGAAGACTTGGAAAATAGCCTAAGTATTGACTACACGGGTTGAGACATGGTCGTGTGTCTCAACTGTGTGAGGGACACAGCTTGGTGACATGGGCGTGTGGCCCGGCCGTGTGGTTCAATTTGTTGATGATGCTATAAACAGAGAGTTACAAGGCCTGAGGACACGGGCGTGTTGATGGCACACGAGCGTGCCCCTGTGTCCACACGGGCGTGTGACCCTATTTCATGGGGAAATTTCTTAAGTTGTCCTGAAACTTCCCAAAGTTCTCGGTTTAGTCTCAGACCATTTTTAATGCATGTTTTGGGCGTCGTAGGCCCATAATAGGGACACTATGAATATTTTAGATTGGTTTTAATTTTGAATGAATTTTTATGGTCCGGTTTGCATGATTGTTGCATTTAAGTTCAATAATGCCTCGTACCTTGTCCTGGTCTCGGGTACGGGTAAGGGGTGTTACAAATTTGACCTTGTACTTATCAATTGTTCAATCTGCTTTCATTTTTTGTTTGAAAATCCATTTAGAATTTAGTGGTTTAATTCTCCGAGGTAGATCCACTAATTCCCACGTATGATTTTTCATGATGGAATCAATTTCACTCTTGATAGTATTTTTCCAAAAAAAATGGTTTCAGATGAGCAGAAAGCTTCACTATAAGTTCGAGGTTTAGTCTCTAGCATCTAGGTTAGAAAATCTGCTCCAAAGGACTTTTCCACCCTTACCCGTTTACTTCTTCTTGGCTCTGCCTTGACTTCAACCTTTTGTTGAAAGTCTTGACTATCGATAGTCTCTGAAGTTTGTTTAGATGAACTTGACCCATCTATCCATTTACTCTAGTCTTACAAGGGAATATATTTTCAAAGAATGACGCATTTTTAGATTCCAATATCGTATTCTTGTGAATTTCAGGATTATTTGGTTCATGTACAAGAAACTGATATGCATTGCTATGGCGTGCATAACCAATGAAAATACAATCTATCACTTTAGGACCTATTTTCATTTGCTTTAGCAAAGGAACCATTACTTTTTCAAGACACCCCCACACTTTTAAGTAGTTGTAGAAATGTTTCCTGCCCTTTCATAATTCATATGGTGTCTTGTTCTTTTTCTTGCGGGGCACCTTATTTAAAAGGTAATTTGCTAATAAAACAACTTCCCCCTATATTTTTTGTAACAACCCATAACTTTCTAGCATTGCATTCATCATTTCCTTTAGGGTTTGATTTTTACGCTCTACTGCTCCTTTGGACTAAGGAGAGCATGGTGGTGTCACTTCATGAATAATACCATATTGTGCACAACATTTACCAAATAGTTCAACATATTCACCATCACGGTCACTTCTCACCCTTTTAATTCTTTTATTAATTTGGGTTTCAACTTCCTGCTTATAGAGAACAAATTTCATCTTTGCTTTTAAGCAATTTTACATAGCAATATTTTGTGCTATCATCAATGAAGGTAATAAAATATTTATTCCTTCCTTTAGTTTAAATAAACTTTAAGTAAAAAAGATCACTATGTATTAGATCAATTGATTCGATATTTCTTTCAATAGATTGAAATGAAGACCTTATTAGTTTTGCCTCAACACACGATTCACATTTATGATTATAAATAATGTGAAATGAAGGAATGTGCTCTAAGTTAATTAATCTACATAAATTATTAAAATTAACATGTCCAAGCTGACCATGCCATAAATCAAATGACTCAAGCATATAAACAGAAGAAGAAGCATCATTCTTATTCATAGTATTAGCTTTTACAGAGATATCATTGAGTTTCCACAAATCATTTAATACACATCCTCTCCTACAAATGTCCCCCTTTTGACAAAACTAACTTCTGGGATTTAAATACCATCCTAAATCCATGCATACTTAGGAGGGTCCTAGAGACAAGATTCTTGTATATGTCAAACACATATAACACATTCTGAAGTTTCAAATCTTTT